>NC_034413.1:33178058-33232817 GCF_002078875.1 Numida meleagris | reverse complement strand
CCCCCCCCCCATAGAAAATGTATTTAATAATTCAAATGTTCATTTCCCCACAGCTAACATTTAAAATGAAATCTCGCAGTGCAAAGGCCAAATTGGAAAGCTATTCCTGTTTCTTCCCCAGACAGAATTGTGCGGGCACTCAGATGTCAGCCTCCAAGACATGAAACAATTATGGTTCAGGAGATTTTTTCCAGTTTTGCAGAGGTTACTTCCAAAAAAAAAAAAGCTCTCCCGTTTTGCCATCTAAATTGCAGGTCAGGATCACTCTTCTCTAGATCAGCCAGTCTCAGGTGCCTGGCTTTTGAATTACAGGCTGTTCAGCTCCTTATGATGCTGGCAGCCTTGCATCACGGTGCAGAGCTCAGCTTCCATGAAATTTGGGTACAGGCCATTTCACACATATTACACAGGAAGAGATAGCTTCCCCTAAGTACGTGTGTGTGTTAAAACTTGAGACTTCTTGCAATTATCCTTCAGTATCTCCTTTCTTCCCCTCTCTCACAACATGGCAAGATAAAATACAAGTTTAAAACCACACCTGGTGACTTTTCTGAGTATTTTTTCCACCTCTCCTGCATTGTTCAGTAACTTTTCTCCTAGTCCAATAACTTTTTCCACTTGCCAGGAGGATGTTTGACATTATTTATTCCTGCAGAACCCAGTCTTCATTAAAGCTTGGAATTAGTCACTGCAGTACTGCATGCATTTCTTTTCTGGCAAAAACAAAGTACTCCTTTGCTTAATTAATTTCATGAGGGTTTTGAATTATATAAAAATAACTAACAGTAGAAGCTGATGCTGAAAATTGTTCTCCATTCTGACAGCCATGGCACACAGAAAATCTTGGACCTGAGAGTGCTCTTATACTCAATTTCTTCCCAAGAAAGGTTCATACAGTTATCTCTGATACCAAGTGTATAATTGAAGGCCAATGTCACAACAGCACAAATGGAGGGACAAAGTAGAACACAACTCTGCAACAGCCCAACGGCTGCAGGTGTACAAACTGCAGTAGAGAAAGGCAAGAAATCTTTTAGCTCCTTCTTACCTTCCACTAAATGCTCATAAGTTGCATAACATACAATATTTTTTTTAGTTTCCTCCTGGTTTTCACTTATGTGGTTTTAGATTTCTACATTTAGCAACTTTGAGCTATTAACAGGTGTTACCTAAGTGCTAGTGGGAAAACTGAACAGGACTGACAAAAATGACAAGCTCTGATATCAGCTGTTCATTGTTGTCTTTAAGGATCATTCTGAGAATTAACCCTACTCCGACCCCTTACAGTTAGCCTGGTTGCATCCAAGCAAATGCAGCAGAAACATCAGAGGAGCTGCAAATTCAGGATACAATAGCTCAGCACTACAAATCAATCCCATTCCTCCAATGGATCAACACCAACCACTTCTGGAAATCCTTCCCTGGAAGAAGTCACTTCTTCACCTGTGCTCTGTTCCCACACAGTACTAATCAGGTGGGGTCCACCCGAACAAGCAGCCCCAGGTGCACACACCTGGACAGCACACCAGGATTGCTTCAGGACAGCTCCTGTTTGACACTCTGTAATAATGATACATGGTCAGTTCTGGCTTTTTTTTTTCTGTTTTGAGTTTCTACTTTCCAAGTGGCACAGTTCTTGTTGTAAATTTATGGCGCTGAGAAAAGCTTTTAGAAATTACACTATGCATTAATGCATTTGTGTAAGAGTCAAACCTTAGTAGATGACAGTGAGGTGCCTAGGAAATTAAAGTACATGTAAAACAGTCGCAGTGACTTACCATATCCTCATCCGTTTTGAAATACTCAGTGGTGTCAAAATAATGCTCCAGTCATGGTCAGGGAATATCTCTTCTACCTTCAGCTGTAGCTGAATAAGTGCAAGAAAACAGCAAAACAGTTAGCTACTCTCTTGAGACTTCTGCATAGAGTGTTATGCACACTGGTGACCAAACATCAGGAGACAAAACCAGAAATAAAAAAAGGGAAATTAAGACAGTAACAACCAGCACACCAAACAAGAAGGAAGAGTTGAGGTACAGCTATGGCTTTGCACTGAAAATTTCACTGACAGAGTTAAAACCAAGGAAATATCTAAAATCTTCATCTAGAAGAACAAAACATCATGGCTGAGGGTTCCTTTCTTACAGGAACAAAGAGAAATCCCTTGAAAACTTGGAACAAGACAGCAACTCTGGGTAGTTTGCAACCTGTATCACAATAAACTGAGCTTATTAGGACTAGATGTCTTCCAGCAAAGGGCAAATGCAAAACTTCATTTCTCTTCAGCTATGTGATATCCGTACTTTTTCCTCTTAAAACTGGGACTTGATCAAATGAAATTGTGCCTGCAGGAAACTAAGGAGCTGCACAGAGTGGGACGCGGGCAGACATCCATTATCAACTCAGCAGGCTCAGCAGGGGGTGGTCTCAGGAACTGCAGCATCAACACAAAAGGGCAATTAGATCATAAATTTAATTAAGAATCTCTGTGTGCTGCTTGTATATGCTATCTGATAATATTTCACATGTTCCAGGGAGCAAGATGTGGTTGTTTGCCCCTCATAGCAAGGGAGATTAATGCATTAGGAAACTACTAAGTTGCACACAGCTGAGTATCCAGCAAACACAGCTCAATTCTTGGGCAGGCTGCCTGCAAGGCTGCCAATCTCCTCCTCTTTAACAGAGAAGATGCCTCAAAGGTCTATTAATTCAAAACACAAAAGAATTATAATAGACATTATTTTCAGCAAAAATTTCTTGATGGAAGACTGTTTACATCCATATGCCCTAGTAATAGAAAATCCAAATTCAAACAATGGCTTACTCACTACAAATACATAACAAGCAAGAATTTCAATGGGAAGTTTGCAGTAAGCAATTCTGCTTTATGTTGAATAGTAAAACCACTACCAACAGACACAGGCCAACATCTCCCAGGCAGGACAAGTCTGCCACAACTGAAGGGAAAGGAAATAGTGTTTCCTATTTCTTTTCTGAACATGCAGAGTAAGCTGAATGAATGTGTGCCTGTTCACGATAAACCCAGTAATCTATTTCACTGAGTTGGCAAAGGAAATAAGAATTAACCTACGCATTTCTAGGAAATACTGAGAGTTACTGTGTTCTAAAATCTAAATCAGTAATAAGAAGTGGTAATTTGAGGAAAAAATTACTAATTATGATACTGATGCCAAATACATAACATCCACATATGGACACAACAAGGTCATTTCACTTCAAAGACATGTCTAATTTCTATGTTAGTTTTGCTACATAAACCTATATTTTTAATCTATTTTAAATTATAAAATAAGGAAAATCATCTCTGGAGTTTACCATCATGGATGAGCGAGTAGGTATTACTGGCTTGCCAATCAGTAAATTGAAATGAAAAAAATATCCCAATTAACAACATTTGACTTGAATAAAGGGCTTCCTCTGAGCAATTTCCATGTGAAATCATCCATATAAAAAATAAAAATAGGAGAAAAATACAATATTTTCCCTCCTAGTACAAATAAAGCTCTCCAAGAGTTTGTAGTTTGTACTCTGCAGTTTGTACTCCTGTCTTTCAGAATTCTTTTACCTTTACACACAAAATACAGATCTATCTGCTTGCAGTTAGAAGTAAATCTCTTCATCTTGCAGCTGAACAATCATGGCTTATTGCCAGGAGCAAAGGGAAGGGAGACTAACATTGCAACTTCATTTTGAACAGCTGTAGGTTGATATTAGCAGAAAGTTGACAGTTGTAATTAAGCAAGGAAACAGACAACAGCATCACTATAGGGCTGAGTGGTCTGGCTATCATTAGTTGCCAAACCAAACATCTTAATTTGGTTTTGTTTGTGTGCTCTGCATGGGAGGTAGAGTGGCAGATCACTGAGCTGCTTTGAATTCTACAAGTAAGCAACTTAAAGAGCATCTGTAAACGGTGTTGAGTTTTGCTCCTTCACTAAAGAACTGGGAATTAAGTAGATCTCCAGAGGAAAACAATTTTCTTCATAATATGAGGAAAGCATCTCTGCAAATATTTAGGTACTTATTCACTGAAAACTGCTCCATTTGTTTCTACAGCTTCTGCTCAGAGCACTCCTTCCATCTCGTGTTTCATTGCTTGTAGCACTTGGACACTTCGCCCTTCAACAGTATCTAATTTTCATAGGTTGTAATCTGTCCAAAATGAAAACTGCACAAAAATAGAAACACATTCCCTTCTTCCACAAATGTGAGTGAGGCCATTCTAGTCCTTTCAGGTCTAGATCTAGAAAGACTTTTTAAATCTCTAGTTTGAAGTGTAGAGACGGCCATAAGCAGCATCATTGTGCAGTAGCGGCTGGATGTCTCCATGTCATCCACCTTAGGCTGTATGACTATTCATGTCCTCCTGGATCTTGTCAAGGTCTTTCAGTAAACAAAAAGTGAAGAACTAGCA
The DNA here is from genome assembly GCF_002078875.1 of Numida meleagris. Classification (NCBI taxonomy): domain Eukaryota; kingdom Metazoa; phylum Chordata; class Aves; order Galliformes; family Numididae; genus Numida; species Numida meleagris. Next base: position 33,228,382 of record NC_034413.1, on the reverse strand, counting down.
TTTCAGTGTTAGCAAGAAATGAGAAGGGACAACTACATAACACAGTTTCAGCATGTCTTAATACATCATACCAACCAGCAAAATGCCACATGCCTCTTCATGCTTCATCTTGAAATCACCTCTCTTAGTGACCATAATCCATTTCTTCCCAAATTTATTTTCTACCTACTTTCAGTTGTCTTGAATGTAACTGATGAAAGATCTAGTACTTCTACTCACACACTAGAAGTGAAAGGCTTCTTTACACATTAATGTAAGCTTGCAGGTCTTCAAGTCTTAACTGACTTGAAAACATTTTGCAAAACATGTCTCTGTGGTTCAGAATTGTCAGCACAAAGTTGGAATACTTGCCTGTGTGTTTTCACTCATCACTAGAATAGCCATGCATTCCCCCCATTCATTTCTAGCAATAGAGGGCTCTGAAACACAAAATTTGAAGACATTCTTTACATTAAGAGATCTACATTTTTTGTGGCATATTTCAGCAATATTGAACAATTTTTGTCCTAAAATGCAAGTTACTGTCTGTGCTAACTACATTCTTGAAAGTTTTCTCACAGGGGTAGAAGACAACGGCTGTCTTTATTTCCCCTGACACACAAACTTTCCATACCACAGAACGCAGAAAAGGTTGCATTCTTCTTGCATTTCAGTTTATTATTTGATATTTGAGCACAACAGTTCCAGCTTTGAGGCCAAGAAGCCTCTGCTAGCTCCAAGATTTTCTTCCAGAACACAGAGGTGATGCCCTGGGACCAGCACGCTCCTACCTGCTGCATCACACAATGGCTCTGTAGACCATCTGCCATGGCCTTGGGAACAGACAGATCCCTAGCCTGGAAAATGGCCAAATCTCATTTTCTGCTGAAATACCCCAAAAACTCCTTTCAGTACAGCATCTGTAACAACTCCACTCATGATTTTATGCCTGCCAAGGAAACAGAGCAGCAAGGTGGCAGACAAAAGACAACACAGAACGTTTCACTCCCCCGTTTTTGCCTCCCAAATCCTTCTGCAGGCCAACGGACACCAGCTGCTTCATGCCAGAAAGAGATTATCACTAAGGGACTCTGAGGGCATATGGAATATTCTAAGACGTGCTGCCTACCCTGTCAAATCCATTAGCACCATCTGAGGACTGCCAGGTTCCCCTGAAGGCACATTAACCTCCTATTCACAACAAGAACCAATATACAGCATCCCAAAATGATATTGTTGCCAGTCAAGTGCCTAAAAGCAAAAATTCAATTTATTTAGGTATTAAGTAGAGGTATTTATTAAAAAAAAAGATGGCTAACTATGTCAAAACTAGTGATGTTGATTCTACTTTGTTTTTAGGTCCTTGCATTTCAGTCTGCCCTGTTTGATGAATGTAGTTTTCATTCATCAAAAACAGTTTAATATTTTAACTACAATGAAATCATTACTTCCACTTGCAAGACAGAAAGCCCCCATTCCAGGCTTCTGTACCTTATTTTCTCAGGTGTGAGTGAGCAGATGAGCATTGACAGCCATAGACCAGAGCTCTCTTTGAAGGTTAACAGCAAGAATTACCATCAAAGTTTGATTTGAGTTTTGAAGAGCAGAATAATGCTACAAGAAAACAAGATTATGTGCGTAGCTATCCAGGAGACTTCCAGAAGTTAATGACTTTGTACAGTCTCTGGAAAAGAAAGATCTGAATTTTTCTCAGGAATCTGACACAGGATTTTAACAGCCAGGCATCTGTCACTTTGATACATGCATGGTCCCTAGAGCTGTCTGACAAAACAACACCCATTAAAATATATTCTAAATAAAAAAAGACACAACAGTACATTATTCTTAAGACTGCAATGTGTCAGACAGATTTACAATAGAAATGTTACAGTCCCAGGCATGCCTGTGACTCACCGTTCGCAAATCAGAAGAATCGTTTGAGTTAGAAGGGACATTTAAAGGCCACCTAGTCCAACTCCCCTGCAATGAACAGGGACACCTACAGCTAGATCAGGCTGCTTGGAGCCCTGTCCACCCTGACCTTGAATGTTTCCAGGGACAAGGCATCCACCATCTCTCTGGGTAACACCTTCCAGTCCCTCACTAACACTACTGTAAAAAAATTTTCCTTACATTCAATCTAAATGTCTGCCATTCTGGTTTGAAACCATTTCCCCTAGTCCTATCACAACAGACTCTGCCAAGGATTCTGCCCCCTTCTTTCTTGCAGCTCCCCTTTAGATATAGAAAGGCTGCTCTCAGGTCTCCCCAGAGCCTTCTCTCTTCTCCAGGCTGAACAGCCCCAGCTCTCTCAGCTAAGTAGTGCTGTTGAAATGGAGGAGAGGTGGGTTCGTACAAACCTCATTCAGTTCAACAAGGGCAAGTGCAAGAAGATGTACCTGGATCAGGGCAATCCCAAGCACAAATACAGGCTGGACAATGAGTGAACTGAAAGCAGCCTCAAGGAGAAAGATTTGAGGATGTTGCTCAATGAGAAGCTCAACAGAAGCCGGCAATGTGTGCTTGCAGCCCAGAAGACCAACTGTATCCTAGGCTACATCAGAAGAAGGATAGCCTGCAGGTCTGGGAGATGACTGTCCCTCTGCTCTGCCTTCACAAGGCCACCAGTTGCATTCAGCTCTGGGGCCTCTAGCACAAGAAGGACACAGAGCTGATGGAATGGGTCCAGGTCCAGAAGAGGCCACAAGTATATTCAGAGGACTGGAACGCCTCTCTCTGAGGACAGGTTGAGGGAACTGGGCTTGTTCATCCTGAAAAAAAGGATATAGGGAGACCCGATGGAGGCCTTCCAGTATGTAAAAGGGGATACCAGAAAGGTGGGACAGGACTTTTTATCAGCTGGTGTAGTGATAGGACAAGTGGGAATAGTTTTGAACTACAAGAGGAGAGATTCAGATTAGACATTAGAAAGAAATTCTTCATTATGGGGGTGGTGAGGCACTGGAACAGGCTACCCAGAGAAGTTGTGGGTGGAAGTGCTCAAAGCCAGGCTGAGTGGAGCTTTGGGTAATCTGGTCTGGTAAAAGATGCTCCTGCTCACAGCAAGGGGTTGGAACTAGATGAGCTTTAAGGTCTCTTCCAACACAAATCATTCTGTAATTCTATGATTCAGACTGGCTTTGCTTAATGCAAAGCATACCTCTCCCATCTTTTTTTCCCCTCCAAGCTACTTTCCTGTAAGGAAGGCATCATTTTATTCTTCCATCTAAAACACTGCTTCAAAGATTAAGACATGCAATTCCTCACTTGTACAGAACAGGCCAAAGAACTAGTTCAGTTTTTGATTCCATATATGACTCAGCAAAAGGCATCTTATTTGTTAAATCAGTCCAGTTCTGGAACATGAAGCAATGTTTCCTCTCCCAATACAGCCTACTGCACTTGTGGCTGAGTACCATATTGGTTTTAATGCCATCTTACTCTTCTCTACAGCTATAGCTTTAGTGCTTACCTCCAGTTTTATAAGGAAAATGAGAACTGGACTAAGAACAGTGCGCTCTAGGATCATCTTCACCTTGAACAATATATCTCCAGATGTTCCAAGTCCTCCAGTGTTTCTCATTTTCAAAGCATCCTCTCATTGCCATTAGAGCGATTCTGGGTTCTGCATGCCCACTAAATACTATTAAACACAATAATAGCCCAAACACTAGCAAATGCTGGTCATGCTCTTATCACAGTTTTGCCCAAATCTTGACACTATTGATCTAATGATCCCTTGGAACAGTATTTGCTCAATACACACTAGAAAGCAATACAAGTGTGCATTCTCAAGTAGTACAGTAGATACTTCATTGTGAAGAGAGCTGAAAGCATTAGGACACTATTGCTTTCTTTCTATATGATTCACAGAGCCCTTAAGTTGCTTTCCTCAGTGGCTTGAACTGCTATAATCCTTCAGCTTCAGAGCATAAATGATACTGTCCAAATTCCAGCTGCATTAACACACATAAGACTGCCTTATCCTATAAAGAAATAGGAATGAAAATTTTAAGATAACCAAAGCATTATTTTTTTTAATGGATATGAGGTTACGTGAGAACAGTTTACTGTAAGAAGGATCTTGTACAAGACATTGTGATTTAAATCCCTGTTGTGGTTACAGGGTGTCTATAAAGCTACTGGAAACCAGATATCAATGAAAACCTGAAGCCAGTAAACTGGGTTCTTTCAGAGTCACACTAAACCACCATTAGTTGTTAGTCTGTTTTGGAATTTTAACAGAGAAACTTGTAACTAATGGTGAAATTTGAAACAGAAGCTTATTTTTTCTGAACCAGACTACAAATGCCTCTTTTTCCTTACAAAAGCATGCCCATTTGGATACTTTTATGTTTTGTTATAGTTATGACAGCATATGGACACAACCAAGATAAGGTTTGTAGGTAAGTAGCATTATCTGTATTAAACCAAGTGAGACAACTTGAAGGACAACATAAGCTTGGGGCACAAAAGTCCTTTGTACATCAGCGATGAAAACAATTCTCTTGTGTATTCCTCATGTGCTTTTTAACTGCATAGCACATCTAGAAAGTTCAAGGAAGTCAGCTTACGTCCCAGGTTTTGACTTCTTGCTCGTATGAGAAAAAGATCTGTTTCAGCATGCCCTGCTCCCATTTCCAAGTGTTCTGCAGCCTAAGATTCTCATATTTAAATCTACCAAGGTTAAAAACAGTTGTTCTATAGGCCCAGAAATACAAATATAAGACCAAAAGGATGTCAGACATCTGATATTAAATTCTGTGGATTGGCTCTCAGAAGTACTGGAAGAAAACTGACAATCCACCTCTTACAGGGGCACTTGGTACTCTCTTAAGAAGTGGTGCATGCCTTAACATATTTTGAGTTACACAAAACAGAAATGAGTGGCCCAAAGGGGAATAAATTACCTGTGAAATACTTAACTGTGGATTATTATTTAGGAAGAGATGCTCTCCAAATTAGAGAGGTCTGGAGGATCATCTGGAGAGATTAACCAGCATCTTTCCTTTTTCACAGTACCTTTTCTACCCTCTGTTTGCTGCATTACATCTCTTAAATGAGAACACAACCTTTTTATGAGATTAAGACAAATAGAACAACTTACCCTAGATACTCCAGGGTTAGCATAAAAGGAGGCAGAATACAGTCAGTACAAAATAGATAGTTTTAAAAAACATGTTTCATTGACTTTTTTTGCATATTCTTAAATTCTGCCCAACTGAGAACAATTCAAAGGCCATGAAGTGATTTTTTTTACTGTCGACGCTGAACGTCTTGAATGAGATCTCGAGACTTGGACTCTAGACAGTATGCTTCTGCAAGTAATTACTAAGTATGTTATCAGTAAACATTATATGAATTTCCATTTTAAAATCTCCATAATTTAACACACCTAAGAGGTGAAGTTAGCCTATAAAGAAAAAAATACTGGAAGTGTTTGGTAAGAAAACTCAGATTCATTTCTTAAATACTATTTAGTTTCAGGCACTGAAAGTTTGGCAGAGAAAAGAATCAAAGCTTAGGCAGGTGAACTGCTTATCCTACTATCAGCATGCTCAGAAGGTTCCTTAGGGAAGACTGCCAAAAGCAGCTTGGTAAAAAGTAGGTGACCTAAGTGTGCATTTTGTTGTTTTAACAAAAGCAGGTATTTCTATTTTGTACCTGTTACTCCTGTCATTTTGAAATAAGACTTTGAAACAAGGTGAAATTGAAACAGCACTTCTGAGAAATGATAAATTGTGGATAAAACCTACTGTGTCAAACAGAGAGGAGAGCATTCAATATATTCTCCATGATAGCTGGAAATGTCAGAGAATAAATGAAAGACAAAAGTGTTCAAAGCATATATGCATACACCTTTGCATATGGCTAGCATTTAACTCTCATGTGAATCACTGGATTATTTTTTTTAAATACTGAATTAAGTTTCTGTGTGCATTGCAGTTGGATAGTATGCTCTCCAGTGATGCCATGATGTAGGTTACACAAGAACTAAGCAATAAATCAGAAAGTAATGTCCTCAGATAATACTGCACGGCATTAAGGGTTCCCTATGTCTACATCACGTGTGTGTGTGTATGTGTCTGTGTGTACACACACATTTCTATAAATGTTTAAAATTCTCAAAACTTCTATGTTTATCAAAGTTCTGATATAAAATTCCTGCTTCCTTTCACAATGGGGTATTTTTAGAAGTTTGTTTGCTCTTTTGGGTATGTGCAAATATACTTCAAAACATCAGGACACAAGCTAGCATTAGCCCAGCACAGAACATACAAATGCATTCTGTGCTCTGTATACTTTGCCTATGTCTGTGAGCTGCATGGAATTGTTACCCTTATTTCTTAAATCCTTTTATAACTTCTGGAGAGAAATAGCATTGAATTATGACTCCATGAAAGAGATATCGGGGGTGGCAATGACAGATGAATACTTCTTGTTGCACATCATAAGCATAGTAAATATAGTTAAATATTCTGAGGCTGCTATTTATTTGCAAATCAATAGGAAGATCATTTTTTTTAAATAAGAGAATATAAGCTCTTGTTTTCTATTCTAAAAATTGTTATGAAAAGCAAAGGAGAAAAAGTGAAGGTCATATTCCGCATTGCAGCTGAAAAGACAGAATCAGTTCTTTTCCTATGAATAGGAAGGATTAAAAAACAAGCATAACAAGCAGTATAAATGCCATCCTCTAACAAATACCAGAACTATTCCTGTATGTTCCTAGCAAATCTTTTGACTGTTATAAAAACAAGGTTGCTGATGACTTTGGAAGACTGGTTAATAGCAGGCATAGCAAACAACCTTATTTTCCTTCTCTCTCAAAAAGGAGAAAATTTTCAAGGTGCAAGCCATTGTTCTACCACTGAATGCTTAATAATTACATACTTTTCTATTAGAAAAACATAATCACAATCTTATTTTGGTCTTCAGTGCACACACTGTACTCTATTCATTATCCAAAACAAGTACAAATAAAGGACTATCTCTTACTACAATAAATCATATGCCTCACGTAGAGGAGAATGTCAGCTTTTGTACAAGGCCATACCTACATCACATTACAAGAACACATCGTTTTGTACTGAAGTATGAGGAAGTGTATTTTTAGGTTAACTAACCTGGCTTGAAGGTGTCTTTTCCCCCCCATCAATCAACTCAACTCCATGCAGAGTTATGCTCAGAAATAAGAGTTTTATTTTCAGGACGTAGTGCTTTGCAGTTCAACCCTAACAATGAATTGCAGGAAGTTTGGTGGAGGCAGCAGGGAAGGGAGGCTGCAGAGAAGGTAGAACAGGGATTTTAGTACTTCAGACTAACTCAGCCATGATTGTTCACACCCATTCTCCCAATGAGTAAAGCTGAGTCCTGACTTGGTCTCAGTCATCTGAAGGTCATGATAAGGATCGATTACATCATCACTCAGGCTAATGTCCGTATGAACCTGACATTGACACAAGATTTCACTCTGTTTCCAAAAGGCACAATGCTGTGCCAAGATATTCAAAAACATACACCTGTTAATTGGGATAAGGACATTTTTTCTTCACTGGCCCAGTACTGACATTAACAGAGCTATAATTGCCTGTCATTGTAGGAAAATCAGTTTATCTTTACCGACCCTTTGTTCTCAGGCTTTTCACTAGGAATTTGAGAAGGGATTAGTGCAGTCTTCCCCATGAGCAGTGACAAGATATTATTGGAACGTGTTTCTGGGAGGCTAAAGGATGAGTTACTGGTGATTTCTCAGTTTCTGCCTTCTGGATGACCAGTTCAAGGTGCCATTTTGCTCTGCAATATACATGTTCAAGATCGGGCGTTATATTTGCTTTCATGATCCCTAGAAGCAAGCATTAAGTACTCTAAATCAGTGCAATATTTACAGTGACCTAGAAGTCCTGAGAAGCAGGACTTTTTTTTGCTTGAGGCAAATCCACAAAGCCTATCCAGGTTCTCAAGACAGCAAAGTAACACTGCACAGATTAAATGAAGATCTTGATTCTGCCCTATACAAAATCATAAAACTTGTTAGTCTGCTCTCTAAAAACAGCATATTTGTTAGTTTTTTTAGGCATTTTTAGGATAATTCAATTATTAGGGTTATTATTATACTACTCTTTAAAAATTTTCAGTATACCATGCCACTGTTAAATGAGTTAGATAACAAATTGATTTCCAAGAGAATCATTTTAGTGTTTTAAAAAACACAGATACCATCATGCAGCTGCTAAAGAGAACAGTCTGGTCTGGGTTTACTGGTACGAGCTAAGTTCAGAGACACCATACTTTCTTCCCAGTTAAGGATCAGATATACACTTCCTCCCTGACTCTACTTTAGTGCATCTTTAGTTTTCAGAGGTACTGACAAACATCATCACATCTTCAGAAAACTTCTGAGTCACACACATCTCATTTGCTAGACCCATGCTAACACAACTTCATGCAGTCATTTCTCTATAAAATGAGGTTGATGCCTGCAAGTTTAGATAGGCTGTGCAGGCTGCTGTAGCATCAGGCACAATCAGGTACACTATCAGCCTTATGTGACAGCTCACTTTTACAAGAGAATCTGCTCAGCAAATTTCCCTCAACAAATCACAGAGTGTTATGCTACATAAAATCAACTAGAATCAACACAATAGCTTCTAGATGAACACTAAACATAAGATACAATTTATAATTATTTTGCCAACATTTTTCCTAGTTCATTAACAAAAGTTATAATAAACAATCTGTCTTAAAAAAAATCAAGCTGCCTACTTGAAGAAAGTAGGCATTCAGGACACAAAACAAAAAAAAAATCAAGAGAGAATACCAATGGTAAGAAAGGTGCAATGCTTACGAGCTAACCCTGAACACTGGCATACAATTTATAATTAAATATCACATAGGTCTACATATTTATTGTTACTCGATTCTCTGACTAATTATCAGAGATTTTTCTAGTAGCAAAGTACATACTGAACTGAAGTTTCTCACAACAGAAAGAATAATTCACCTGTCTGCTGGGTGGTTGAATAAGACACTGGATACCATTCCTATTAAAATGCTCATTTATCAATTCTGCATACAACAGAAGAAAGGTCAAATAGACATTTAAATCTGATTACTGTTGTATCCTACTGCTTTAACTTGGTCAAAAAATCCCCTCCTATACTTCACTGCAAAAGAATAAGTTTTAGAACTTCAAATAGATTTGTTATGGGAGGTTACTAGATCCTACAGTTGAACATATTGCAAAATACAGCATAACCAGCCTAATGCAGCTAATGCCTGAGTTTCATTAGTACTACATTTCCAAGAGGTATTACACCAGTTTAGAAGCCTTCTGAGGCAAGAGTGACAATTACTGTTGTTTTTGTAATGCTGCATTCATCAGCTGCTTACAGATAGGACATGCTTCCAGAAACATACATCGTGAGATCAACTAATTTCTCAACTTGTACTCAAGTCTGCTGGCCCAAGGCTATGGATTAGCATTTAATTAGGTATATAATAGCATTAATTATCTGACCTCATCTCACTGGATAGGTTACCTAGGACACCACTTTTGATGCTCTGTCTCTCTGAGCCATGAATTAAGCTGAAATTAAAAGCAAATAAATGCACTACCTCAAAACTGCTCAGTCATCTACCCAAGGCACCTTGAGAGAAGGGGTTATCAAAGTTTCTCTACCCAAGTACCTGTGCCCCACTCACCTCCCACCTCCACATAATACCATGGAAGCAGAAGAGTCTCTCCAAATCATGGCCTCTGCTTGATTTTCAGAAGGGTCAGAGTTGCTCCTGGTTCCCTCAGCTGCCTAACACGTTTCTCTGAAATCAAACAGGAGGCAACAAATTAGGACAGAAAATGTATCATAAGACAGCATAGCCAGAGTTTAACACCAGAACTTTCTCACAACCAAGTCAACAACATGCAGCACCTTGTACGTTAAGATTATATTTATTATTATTTTAAAATTTTATTTTTGATGCAGACTTGTGGCTCTTTGGTAAACAGCAAAGGTTTAGCAGGGCAAAGGGAGGCTTAAGACCTTTGTCACTCTCCTAATCATAAAAGCCAGCCAGCTGAGAATTATTTATAAATAATCAAATGCCAAGAATAAATATCAGCTTTGAAATAATCATTTCATTAACTGTATGCACAGATAAAACAACGCCTACACCAGCAAAAACACATGCACAAATAAGCAGTGACCAGAAATATAAGCATTAAGTCAGTGTTTCTTAAACTGGACATAGAGTAACATTAGGTAAAAGCAAAGCAGGTTTAAAAGCCATAAGTGGATGCCTAAGTCACCTGAACTTTGAATACTGCATGACACTGTGCATTGTGTAACATTTCAAGCACTGAAAGGGAAAAAAAAATTTTTTTTTAGAGTGGGTGGCTATTTTAAGTTGAAATATTCATTTGATGTAGGATTTACAATGATGAGTAGCTACATAAATTCTTATGCCTTAGCCCCATGTCTTTTAACTTATTCTATGAGTTCTCATCCTTTGTATCTTGATGATGTAGCTTCCCAATATGATGAAATGGAATAGGCAAGGAAAGAACAAAACTAGTTCTTATTTAACACCCAAGGTATTCTAAAGCAAGTGGGAAAATAATGAATTAGGAACCAAGTACTGCAATGACCACAGGTAAAGCGCAAAAGTGATTACATGCCCAGCAGCTCTCAGACACTTTAATGGAATAAACTAATAGAACATTATTTTGTGTTTCTGGTATTCGGGCTCAATGACATCTAGCCTACAAGTTGTATTTTTGACAAATCCTTTTCAATTGGCTTGCTTATAATATTTTTGCAGCTATTTTGGGCAGGTGGCTAGGAAAAGTAATCACCAGGCTGAGATCAGAGCAATCAAAGAGAGACTGATGCATAGTACCGTGCAACAACACAGGCAGACCAACAGCCCTGCTTTAAGCCCCAGCAAGGGGATTCTGCAATTTAGAAGCACTTTATAAATTTAGTAAAGAAATGCAACCCTCTTCATTTTAAGTCTGTTAATCAACACTCAGAACATTCTATTCTTTTAGCTCAAGAATTTTTAATACCTTACAAGAACCTGCTCTTCAGATCACAGTTCTGCTTATGAAGAAGTGAAATTACTTCTAACAGGCTCTTAGCAATACAAGGCAAAGTACTCACAGGTAGGCCAATAGCCATGTACAGAAAGAAAAGCTGAACTCACCCAACTGGTGACAGGGCTCTCTGGTCATGCAGCACTCCTTCTCAGCAAGCAACCCAGGCCCAAGAGATACTCTCTCTTCAGTGGCCAGCCCTTATATGATCCCAGGGGGGCTCCACTCTGGATCCACCCCTTCTGGTCACCTGGGGAGCACTGGTGCAAGCAATCTGCCTCTGCTCCCTGGGCCAGCTGCACCCCTTCACCAGGTGCTCAATCACCAGTCCAAGCCATCACCCAACAGTTCCCCTACAGATCACCTTTTCCTTATGATTTTTTATCATGTTTCTTCTTTTTTTCTATATTTTTTGTGCATTTCTGCATTTCACAGTTAAGTAATATGTTTAAATTTTCCCTCTGTGCAAGCCTACATCATTGCTACTTGATAAAAGCCTACTGCTTTTACCCCTTTTAGTTACACTACTCTTTACCTTATGTGCATGATGAAAACAGATTCCCAGATCTCTGCCAGTCTCTTAGAACTGTGTCACTACGCTTTGCAAGAAAACACCTCAGGGATGAAGTTAATGAAACCCAAAGCCCAGCTGAGCAAAGGCAGCATGCGTTGCGGTCAGCATGGAGACATACAAATCCTAAGTGGCTAGCTGGCCAGAAGCTACATCTATCTTTCTAGATGGCTGATAGAATTTTCTGGGGTTTCCACAGAACACAAGTGTTTCTGAGAGGTCAGCCCACTGTCAAATGTTTTTGCAGCTAGTCAATAGATTTAAGAGTTATTTGGTGCTGGCACAAAGGGACTGAAAGTAAACATGCTCACAGAGAACTGCCGCTGAAGAGCTATTTCCTTATGAAAGAAGACTAAAACCTCTCTTTTGTTTCAGCTTTTTGAAACAAAGGGTGACTGTATTGTGTGATCTATTTCATGAATTTGGCAAGGGAGACTTGGCAGGATTCAAACTGACCAGAAACTCATTCAGATCAGCCTAGGGTTGAGATTCAGTTTTAACTGATGTAGCCTGGAATAAGACTCACCTCACAGCTGAAAGTTTTGGCTTTTACTCCCTGTGCATAATTGCCCCTCCTCACATGACCTTGAATACAAAGTTTCAGGACAATTCAACCTCACAAGCTCCAGGCTGCGATGATGTCTCAGTGAAGCTAGCTAAATTCTATTGAACTGAAATAGTGGTTTGTTTGTTTGGTTTGGTTTGAATTCAATTCCCTAAATTTTTCACTTCATTTGTATAGTCAAAGGCTAGACTAAGAGTTTCTCTCAATTCCAGAGCAAATAGCTTCTCACACATTTACAGAGAATAATACTGTGTACCTTTTATTCAGTCTTGCATTGTTTCCTGTAGTGTTTGAACTACGCTTGCAAGGATGAATTATCTCTTTTTCAAGCTGTTGCACGTTATTTATTCTAATATCATTTACATTTTATTCTTTGTTTTATCTTGACCACAATAATTTCATTTACCCAGTGAAAGATTATGTCTTCGGATATGCCTCTTTTAGCATTTTTCTGCAAGACAACATAGGTTCAACAGCTCTGCATTTGTAGTTCTTCACTGTTCCTTCTAAATGGATCCCGCTGTGTCATACTCACACATTGCCTCGACAGCTCTGAATTAGATATTCTCTCAAGCAGCACACTAATCCAGGGTATGGCGTGGCATTCACCAGCCAGATGTCGGTAGGGCAAGAGCAACAGTTCACTAGTGCCTAACATAATGACTTCTGAACCATAACTGGGCAGCTGCTGGGTAGTAATTAGGATTTAAGAGAATTGAAATTACCATTAAAGAAACAGCTACCCTCAGTGGACTCCCTTAGTACACTGTCTCAGTCTAAGGGCTAAATAGCTCTTAGACCCTGGAAGAAAATACCTTCATTTTTATATTAGTAATGTGGGAGGTTATGTTATATCCATCTAAGAAAATAATTTCACAAAGCTGGAAGAGCTACTGAGAGTCCAGATGAAGCACATTTTCATCACACTATGAGATCATCTTCATTTCCATAAAGAAAAGTTTAACTTAATCTTTCAAGGGTAAAGTAGTGGCTAATCTAACATTCGCAGCATTAGGATGCATTAGCAAGGACTTATATATGTTTCCTGGTTTTATTAAGTTTTATTACCTGACCATGTTAAAGTTTGAAAACCAGTAATTTTGGTGATCTACAATAAGTAATGAAATGAAAAGAAAATCATGTTAAAACAACATTAAAAGGGAGAGTATTCTTAACTGCAGAGCATGGGAAGCTGCAAGCAAAACTCCCATTAGCAGTAAATATAACAGATGAAGATTATTCCCCAATATTTGCTAACACAGACTCAGTGATATTTCCTTGCATTAAGAAGTTATTCTCTCCTTCTTACCATAGTGGGCTTATCTGTTGTTGATCACTCTCATCACTTTAATGCCATTCTCAAAAGCCTTACTTTAAATTTCATATCTTGCATATATACAAGCTTACATACACTGTGAATCACAATGGATAGTTCATAGATAGAAGAGTATTTAGGGATGTGTCCTGTGCCAAATCATTAAGCAGGCTGCTCTCCAAAGCCAACTGGTGAGTTGCTTCAGAAGCTGAACAGAAGCTCTTCAACTAAAGAAATTCCAAGGTGGACAGAAAATTCACTGTTTTAAACTCTATTACATTCAGCTAAAAGAAAAACTGAAACATTAAGGTCGCTTCTTGCACTAATAATCAGGAGACTCATAAAAAGTTAGAGGCTTTCTCTTTCTAATATCTAACTCCTGCTGACTCTAATTATTGCAATGTCTGCAGCTTACTAGAAATGGCCAGTCTCTAAGACGGAACAAGTATTATGGACTATTTCAATTTTCTTGTTCCTGTGGTACCAACAGCATTGCACAAATTCTTTTCACTTCCAACAACATAGTTACAAGCCAAAATCTAGGGGGAAGCATTTTTACATGTCTGAATGACATGAGAGTCCCTCCAGTAGGTAATACTACAAACTTATTAACAAGGAAAAGAGCTTAGTGGTCACAAAGCAAGAAAAGATAACATCACTGGGGAAAACAAGAAGGATGAAAGGTATGTTTGCTGGAGTAATGAATGTCTCACAATGAGTCAGAGATTCCTGGAGTAAAGAAAAGTGCAGTTCAGCATTTGTCTCATTGATTTAGATGGAAAATGCAGAGACTGATATTTTGGGGGTGCACTACAACCAGAATTTCATTAGCAGGAGGGAACAGGGATGTCCCATGCAGCAGACTTCAATACCGAGTGTCTGGTCACAGTCAGGCAGAGAATTAGCAGCTTGGGATCACATACATATTTATTCACTTGAAGGCAATGTATTATTCTTATCTTCTTGCTTTGAAATTATCTTACATTGACATCACAGAAAGATGAAACATTTCTGATATCTAAAAGCCGCATTCCTAAGAGTTTCCCAATACATGTTATACTCTTCAGTTAGCTCAGATACTTTTGAATATATCTTTTAGCAGCAGATTGATACAATGGTTTTCCAGTCTGCCTCTGGTTTTCCTTGTTTAATGTACAGTCACACTTAGTGCATATTATTTAACTTCACCTTTCATAAAGAATGAAAATCACCTCTGCTATAAGCAAGCATATCTACACAAATTAAATCCCAATTGCAAGTAAGAATCTGTTGAGCTAGGCTCCATGCATGCCTACCAAAGAGCAATGACTTTTATATAAAACGAATTTCTCAATAAAACCATGATCAGTAGACAATTATTTCAGATCTGACTTCTGACATGTATTTCTACTGATAGCAGAGGAAGACAAAAGACCCTAAGCGTCATGAAAAGCCATCTGCCACTATATGCTGTTTCAGACAATTAGTTATCAGGTAATGTTTATTCTAATTTTCAGTATTTCATTCCTACAGAAATATTCTGACATTTTATTCATGAGCAACTGAGGTTAATATTTTCTGAAGACAAAAATTAAGTTTACTCTTTGATTTTCTATGTATTCATTGACACAAGACTTTTAGTATAATTCCTAGGGTTTATGTAATACTTAACCAAAAATCCCTGATTAGCCGGAACGCTCTTGAGATTTCAGAATGAATAATGTGAAAATAAGTTTTATTTGGTTTGTTTTCAAACTACTTTTTGAAAATTCAAACAATGGATTTAATGAAAATGCAGATTCTTCTCCTAAAGTCCTCATTGTCCTTACTGCCAGCTTACCCTATGCATATCAATTGTTAAAAAAATCAACTCCCTTTCCCCAGCAATGTTTTAGGAAAAAATACCTGGCAACTGAATTAGTCACTCTTATAATAATCAAATTGCTGGAACTTAATTTTAATTTTTAGTACATACTGTACAGAACTATATTTTCAGATTCTCATTTGAGTTTGTTAGCTTTGCCTTCAGGTAGCCATACAGAAAAATAAAACCATTATTCTAGGAATACATCCTCAGCACCTTTGCCGACTACATGAAACTGGGAACTGCTGGTGACCGCCTAGAGGGATGAGAGGCCATGCAGAGGGATACAGATAGATTGGAACACTAGGCAGTCAGCAACAGCATGAAGTTCAACAAAGCCAAATGCTGAGAGCTGTAGCTGGAATAGAGCAATGCCAGATACAGTGACAGCCTGGGAGAGAAGTAGCTGGAGAACAGCAGGAGGAGACCTGAGGGTACTGGTGACAGCAGGCTCAGTGTGAGGCTACAGCGTGCCCTGGCAGCCAAAAGGGCAAACCACAGTTTGGGGTGCATTAAACATTGCATAGGCAGCTGGTAAGAAGAGTTGATTCTTGTAACTTTTGCTTAGCCCTAAAGTGGTCAGGCAGTTGGACGTGATGATCTTTGAAGAAGGTCCCCTCTAAATGAACTCTTCTGTTCTATTCTGTCTCCTCAAAAATAGCTTCCACTGCCTGCACCTCCAAACAGCAGGCATCTACAACATGAGTAAATCTGTGATGTTTCTCCTCAGTGCTTAAAATACAAAGAAAATTGAACAAATTCTTTTATGTTATGACACAAAGATCGTTGCTGCTTTGATTTTCAAAGGCTTCTCTTCTTTCACTTTATTTCTAATCCTGTAATGTTGAACTTTTATGTTGTTTTGGTCACAAATTTCTTTTGAGGGTATTTGTTACAGATCCCTTTCATCAACAGTGCAGAACAGTTGTTCACCTACCCTGAAAAATTTATGTTACTTGCAATGTTAGTAGACCAGAGTTTTTTAATAAACGACACAACAGCAATCTCACCTGTAGTTAGTGTACTTTTAAAAATTTTTTCCATCTCTTCTGAAATGTCTTTGGTGCATCAAAATGAAGAAATTCTCTGGAGGAAATTAACTGAAGTCCACATGAATGGCATTTTCTTGTTTCAGAAAAAATTACATGCACTTTCCTGATTTCACCAAATAAAGATGAGGGGAATGAACACCCATCTAGGAAACCTTATCCTTGGAAAGCACCATCATTTATCTGAGCTCAGAAAGGTGTTCTCAGCCCTGTCCTAACTCTTTAAGATGAGAGCTGTGAGTGTAAATGAGTGTGATATATAAAAGGCAGAGAGACTGCAGAGGTCCAGAACCCAGGTGATTACAGTAATAATTCACTATTACAGACAGCTTTGCAAGCAAGGTCTTTCCAACCTGAGCAGCTTTTTCTGAGAGGTGATCTGGAACGTACACCAGAAGATGATCTATATTTCTTCAGAGATGTCACTGGAGAAAAAGACAACTTCAGGAAGTTATGTGCAAAAATTTAGACAGATTTCAGCTCATGCCTAGGTTTGGCTGACTCAATTTGTGGTCATTCTGAGCAACAAACAAGTGGGTTTCTCTTTCCTATCCCAGGCAAATTAAAATTTCAAACAATTCCTCTTGCTGCAGCAGAATGAAGTGCAAGGTTTCAAAAATGCTTTTTTGTCTCATTTTTTAACAAAAGAACTTCTCATCCCCATGCATTTATGTCTTTCTCAATAGTCTGTCCTAGCTATTGCACTGTGCTTAAAAACAGTGTTCCTAATCAGGAACTTGAACACAGCCTTCCCTTTTTTTCAAGGCAGTGTTATAACAACTGTCAACTTTGAGCCAGCCACTCTGCTGGGAAGGAAGTGTAATATATACACAATGAAACTAACAGGAGAAGCAGACTTGAGACTCTTCTCATCATCAATACCACTTTACACCAATGATTACACTTATTTTCTATACCCTAAACTATGTTCAAACAGTTCCAATCACCAGTATAAAAAAATTCAGATACGTATGCGTGTGTACGTTCTACACAACAGCAAAGGAGCACCAGAGGCCCTGTATCCCACACTGTGCACAGCAGCACAACCCACCACTGCTCAGCATCTCCCTCCTGCACCCTGCTCCCAGCCTGGGACAGCACCTTCCGCTTCAACACTGCTTCCACTTCTGGTCTGGAAGCAGATTGTTCCCATGCTCACCACTTGCAGTCACCAACAAAACTCTCAACCACAATGAGAGGACCTGGAGCAAAGCTAGTGCTTCCATCAGCGGGGACCACAGGACAAAGCAGAGATGCCTACAGTGAGGCAAATATTCTGCTGGAACCAGTCACTGCCACTTCTCCTGGCCCTGCTGTTTCTCAATAAATCACAGACATCTCAATAGTAGAGGGAGAGCTGCTCAGCGGGCTTAGTTCCAAGTACACCAGTACTTTAATTTCCTTATTCCAAATGAAAAAGGAATAACGAAACTGTACTATGATACAAACACAGCCAAAATTGTAAATTATTTAGAACCGCAAGAGATGACTGCCTCACAGCACTTGGGGAAAAAAAGACTGAGTTGTGAATGTTTCTTCAGAGTATAGAAATGAGTTCTTCCTGCTTGGTAGGATGATCTGACAAACTGAACACAATCTGTGCTGGCTTTCAAGTGGGAAAAGACAGAAAGCAGCAGTTTATATATTTTATGACCTTACAGCCACCTAGATCTGCCCCCTGCATCCTTAACGCAGCTTTTTTTTTTTTTTTTTGTAGCAAGAAGGCAAACACAAGTTAAATTCAAGTCTTACATCTTTTAGAAAGATATCTAGATTTGATTTAGGTGTTTATAGTACTGGAAAATCCGTAGCAACCCAATGTAACTGCAAGTTAATCAGATAGTTTCAGTTTGTACCACTGCTCCATTTTTAATCAGGTCATTTCAATCTCAGGTTATTTTGCTTCTCCTTTCTCCAGCTCAGTAAGAGACTCTGAGGCTGTAGACTATATTCTCTCTTCTTTCTTTTTTTTTTTTTTTTTTTTTTTAATAATCATTTGAAGAGGAGACTTAGAAAATGAAAAAGCTGAAGAGAAATTCCTCCTTTAAGGCACATTTCTACAGGCTGCATATCAAAAGTAAAGCTGTTCTGCTGTCCCACTGAATTTTCCTAAGTTTTTTTTTAAATATCACAACCAGAACATGTCAAAAAATAAGGCTTCAGAGAAAATTCGGCAATTAAATGAAGACATGAATATCATTAACACTCTATCTCATTTGAAACCCTTAAATGAAGGAGTAGAGAGGTTGTCATTCAGTTTAAGTTAATTTTCAGGATCTTTACTCCACATCTTTATTCATTTGAACTTTGAACTGAAATAACTGTTTCCCATGGAAACAAACTCCAATATAAATCACACAATGCCACCAATGTCCACCATTTGCACAGAACATTTCTAAGTTCAAAAAGCCCAGTTTCTGCCAAGTTTTAATGAAGCAATGCTATCACCATTGTGGAGGCCCATGGCAAAAACAGGCACTGGGCTGGATAGGAGGAAGAGAAGTCATGTTTGCTAAATGGTACAAAAGCAGAGCTTCGTCAGTACCCCCAGCACGCAGACATTATCAATCATCAGAGTACAGGGAGAGGAAGAACACCAGCAGCACTTATATCTACTGCCTTCTCAGTGCCAACGTGATAAATCAAGGATGCCATAACAACATAGGGACATGCAGAAAAAGAGTCTGCAGAATCTGAGGAAAAGTTCCAAACCAAGTTTTAGATGAACCAGATACAATGCATACATAGTGATAAAGCAGGGGAAAAAAGAGATATTTTTCACTTTATTTTGCCACCGTGTTTGAAAGAAACCAACCAACCAACTGGGGGGAGGAGGAGGGAAGTTAACCACATAACAAAGAAGAGAGGAGAGAAAAAAAACAAACCAACAAACAAAGCAAAACTCTTGATCTTCAATTTTCAGGGAAGAGTTTTTCCTGGTATGGAATAGCTTAACTGAACAAAAAGACATTCAGTAGAAGACATATTTTGTTTCCCTTCTATTTTAGCATCCCCTGCTTTTAGGGAAAAATACTTTTGCTCCCTGCTGCATTAATGCTTATGTACAATAAATAAGAAGGCCTCCTTGCATTGTCAATCACCATATTAAATATCTGATATTCAAACCCACCAGGCACACAATAGAGCATTTTAAATTACAGTTCTGCCTCAAAGACTCACAATAAGCTCTTCTACTCAGCTTTTGATGTCTTTCACTGTTGATGAAGGCTGTGGGTGAGATCTCCAAAAAAAATAAATATATAAAAGATCTCCTCTATACCTCTAACAAGCTCTCAGAGAAAAGCTGCTTTTACATTCTTGCCTTGTTACAGTTATGTTTATGCCTCTCTAGTCATATAACTCATTCCTCATTGAAATCATTTCAGGATGAGTGGGCAAAGAGAGAAGGGAACAGCTTACCTCTGCTACCTGAAGTTCATCAATTTGATAATTTCCATAGCAAAAAAAAATAATAATAATTTTCTCTCATAATGACATAATGAGTGATTTTAGAGAGAAAGCTTTTATTTCTTTTCACTTTATCTCGCTGAGATATAATAAAGCAATAAAAGCATCATAAAAAAAGGGGTAGGTGAATCCACACATCAGAGAGACAAAAGTACTGAAATCCTACATGTAAACTCTACTACAACCCAGGCTGAATTAAAGCTGAAGTGGAACACAGCATTAGGAAAGGAACAACTTAGGCTAAAGGAAGACGCAATCCTGCAGAACTAATCCATTGGATGACGGTCACAAATATGGGTGTTTTCCCAACTGAAACCATGCTCGCAGACCAGAGGTCACCAATCTTCCTTGCAAAGGTTTTTTAAATTCACATAAATGCAGACTTCTGGATTTAATTCCACAGATTCTCTGTAACATAAGCTTTCCCAACGTATACAATTGAAAAGTTTCATTTATCTCAACATCGTAGTTTTAAGATGTTTTTTCCTCATCCACTTTCCTTATTAATCATCTTTTCTTTGAAAACAAATAATAAATTAAGGAAGAATAAAACTTGAGTTTCAAGCTTTGTAATTATGCCAACATGCAAATCTTTCATTGAAAACCTTTATCTTTTGGACAGGCATTAGAGAAAAAGAAGGAGAAACAGTCTCATAGGGATGGCTTTTTTTTTTTTTTTTTTATTTCACCTGATGCTGTAAACATCCTGGTCCAATTTCTAAACAATATGAGTAAAAGGCTTAGGCAACATTTCACTTGTTATTATCACAGTTCAGATCTGAATGACAAAATAAGACCAAGCTGAAAAGTTAGCCATCTGTAGCTTCCTTGCTTTATCAATTCTAACTTCTGTTAGAGTAAAATTCATTTCCTGCTTTGCCTCTTAATTCCTCTCTGCGTCTATGTATTATTTATCCCTCTAAATATATTATTTATCTTTGTAGTTCAATTATTCATCCCACAAAGCACCTAGTTATATTTTTGACATGAAAGATGCAGCACAAAGTGCTACCATATTGCATTCATCCTGCTGTGAATTCTAAGCATGCACAGGTGAATGATAGTAATTGTACTGCATACCGATATGGAAGGACTGGTCAGGGGCTGCAGGGAATTAACATGACTGAAGAACGTGGCCTCCCAAGTCCATTGAAATTATCTCGCTTAGCTACTATGGCAAAGACCAAAACATTAAAGACTGATAGAAAACGGTTAGACAATGAATGAGAAAAGGAACAGGAAACGGAAAGATTTTACAAACAAATTCCAAACTCTACAGTAGGAATATTCCACTTCAGAAATAGAAAGCTAAGAAACAACAAAATAAGGGATTGGGGCAGTGAAAATGGAAATAAAAATTGCCTTGATCTTCAGTCTTTTCAGAAAAAAAGGAGAGGAGGGGACTGGAACTACATTTAAAATAGTTACTTCTGATGCTTATTCCTTTCCTTGTATTAACTCCACCTCAGAGAACTGATCTAATTACAAGATAATGACATTATGTGTAGCTGGACCAAAGTGTTTTCTGACGGAGATCCTATCACAGGACAAAGATATGTGGGATGTTATGGAAGAGATGATTGATGGATGTTCATAATACATCCCTTTCTCTCTTCTTTGTAGAGTTGCATTAAACTGAAAGAGCTGACAAACATTTATTCCATCACTAAACATCAAAAGCACTTGCTTCCCCACTTTATAGCTTTGCATGTTGTCAGCATTTTGACTGGCAGCTTCTTTGCATTTTAATACTGTCATTGTATAAACAACACATATAGACTGATTTTATACACAGCATCCATCTTCCCTCGTTAGAGGCTTCCGCTGTTCTTGTATGATAGCATAATTCCCCAGCTTAGAAAAATATTTTATACATTTATTTCTGTTTATATCATAACAATGATAGACAAAATGCCTCAGTACATCCCATTTTTGCCAATGTGCAGTCATGGCAAGTAAACACTGGATTTCTACCTGGGTGCTTATTCAGATGTCAGCACCTAGGAAATGCACAGAATTCTATACATTTTGCTGAGGACTTGGTAGAAATAGGGATGAGAATCATCCTTTCTCCTTCCTTCTACTTGGCAAGGACCCCTTCCAGGGCAGCTTCTAGGCACCCTCTCAGCTCAGCGTTCCTGACAGGCATCTTAGAAAGGATGGAGCAGAGGAGCCAAGTCCCCTCTAGGGATACACAAAGGCAGAAACGAGGGAGCAGCATCCTCTGCAGGACTGCAGTGTCCTCGCATGGTGCTAGGGGTGTGACATATTCCAAACTAATGGCTGCAAAGAGTCTTACAGAAGAATCCCATGCTATAGGGTAAATCTACAGTGAAGTACACCCTGTATTTTTTCAAAATCCTAAAACAACATAGGACTATCCTTGTCAAACAAGCTAGGCAGAGATTGTCAAACATGATTGCATGATTGCAACACACACAGCTTCTGCTCGTCCAAAGACTTATTTGTAGGAGCAGGAAAACAGGAAACCACCCAGGCACAGGAAAGAGATAGCAGTGTGCTTGTGGAGAATAGTTGGCATTAGAGCTGATAGTATTACACAGTGTCTGTAATTCCAAAACGCATAGTTTTAAGTATCTTTTGCTTGCGGCAATTGCTATAAATACAGGCATAATACTAGAAATTAAACACATTAGAACTGTCTAGTTTCAATACTAGTATATTAACCTACTTTCAGAAATAAAGTGCATACAGAGATAAGCCTTATGCACAGCAGCTTATTTCATTCACCAAGTTCACAGTAAAACTAATGTACTCTAAGTCAAGATACGCAATAACCTGCTATCAACTTTGTGAATTCTAAATGAAAAAGGAGATGAAGGAAGAGTGTTCAACCTGGAATGACAAAATAAGGGAACAGTAAAAATAAAAAAATCACCATCATACCTTTGACCTTGACAGAGTTCCCCAGCCAACTAAAAGCATTAAAGGAAGCAGTGAAAGAGAGAAAAAAGAGTAATAAGAATGGAATGAGAGGGGATCAATACTGGCCCCACATTTTTATTTTTTGTTTTTATAAAATGCACTGAATTTACAAACATAAAAAGTCACCATCACTATAGGAAAGCAATGTACAACTTTGTTCAGAAGAGCAGGCTAGGAAATACATATACATTCACTATCAGCTGCTGAGGAAGAACAGCTCCTGATCTGGCACAGCACAGCACAGCCACCCCTGATTTCCCCTTCCCCACCTCTGACCCATGTAGGAGCAAAACATGAACCATCTGAAAAAGTTCTTCAGGGGCTCTATCAGACTGCACAGCTTGCGGTAGTCACTGCAACAAACTGGCAGCATCCTAAAAAGTTCATAGTGTAAGGTCCCCCAAAAGAACTGTGCTGAGTGGGGATCCGAAGGACAAGAGGAATACTGCAGACCACATATGGTGAAGAGCGATGCTTTAGCACAAGCTAAGTTTTACAGTATTTTTATTTCCTGCCATTGGCAAAACTTTAAAAGCTCTAAAACTTTGCCTAAGGTGTTTCTGAGGAGTTGCCACTAATCACAGCCCGTGCAAATCCCTGAATCCTCCTTGCCTGGCTGCAGGCATCCCCAAGGCACAGGCTGGACCATCTGCAAGGCATCCTGCCCTCCCCCATCCAGGGGAAGCCCCTACAACAGCCTGCTTCCTCACCTGGTAACTGCATCAGGTGCTTCCATTTAGGTGGGCTGAATATCGTCCTAAGGGAATTCAGCTATAACTCCAGCTCAAGAGAGAATCATGCTGCTTTGTTTGTTTAAAGGCTCTAAAGGTTTACAAAAAGGCAGGCACACAAGGATTGGGCCATAGATGCTCAGGCAGGGAGAAGAATATAGTACACCATTTAAAAAATAATAATTGAAAAAATAAATAATTAAATATGTTTGGAGTATAATCTTTCTTCTTTTTACTAGAAGAAACAATAAAAAAAGGATCTTCGTAAAAATGCCTTGTATTATAAAAACAAAACACGGGAAAAAAAGAAAATCAAACACTTGACTTTGATTTTTTTTTTTTTTTTTTTTGCTAAACTTCTTAGAAGAGTACACCAAATTCAATTTAGTAGCACATTCTTTCATTCATTCAACTCTCCTGGCAGTCCTACCTGGTACATTCAGTAATATCTGTGCTAAAGGCAAGCTGTATAAACAAGCTCACAGTTATGTTTTCCATGTTTACTTGTTAATTTTTACTGGTTTACTAATATAAGCACTGATAATAGTCTGCTTTCTGTTTTTGGCTCATCCCTATTGCTTCATTTTGTGATTTTATGGCTTCCATTAATGAATCAAAATAAAATTTAAGCAATATTATAAACGTCATGAGCAACCATCTGCTTTGCCTTAATTACCAAAAAACTTCAGTGCATCCATGTGTGTCTTTTGAATACTGATACATTCATTTCTTTGAGAAATCTAACTACTATGAAAAAAACAGATGGAAGAAGCAATTCTGACTAACAATTAAAGCCATGCATCCAGTTCAACTGACCTTTTTCATGCAAGAAGTTGCAATAAGAAACTACATTATAAGTATGGATTAGTGCTTCAATGAAACATGAATCAAGCATGAGTTTACATACCATCATATTCAGAATAGTTTCACTGTATGTCCTCAAATTACAAGTCAGATGTGTATTCAGATATTTTGCCAACACTGAATTTTCTTCCTAAAAGATGCCTGTCATGATCTCAGCCATTCAAAAATATTTAGCTGCATTGCTGTGAACTGATTTTCCCAACCAGAAGCTGGGCTCACCAACTGTGAGTAATAAAACTGTAGTAAAGTCATCTAAAGTATTTAACAACTTATTAAGCAAACCAACCAAAGCAGAAACGTTCGTTATACTAACCTTGGATTTAAAAAAGCAATTTTCACAGAGAACTGTCTGCACAAGAGCATTCAAAGCAAGCAGGAAGAAAATCCCAGCCACAGCAGCATTTCTATTTCACACTTTCAGAAATTATTTCCAGGCATTTCTGAACAGAGATCATGCATATTCAGATGCCACTGAGTGCAGCAGACAAGCCCATTTAAACAGTGCACTTTAGGTCAGTACTGAGTCAATACCATTAAAATACCACCATCCTTCGCACTAACATCCCAAGCAAATGAATAAGCTCTGAGCAATGAAAGGTGTGAAAATAAAGTTACACTGAGGAGAAGATTGCAAAATAGAAAATGTAAGAGAAGAAAAGCAGCAATGCAGTAAGTGAAAAGGACACAAAATGTCTAGATTATCTATACTGTTTCAATTAAAGACATTAAAACCTTCACTACTCCATCCATACCTAGGTGACAAAACAGGCACCTGAAGTCAACCTAACCAAAATATCTACTTTCATAATGCAAAAAAAATCCCCATAGATATAACATATATAAATATACACTTGGGCAGGAGAGAATGTAAAATGTTTACGTTTTATTTATCTCAGCTAGTTTAGGACTGATTAACTAAACATTTTCGAACAAGAACAAGAAGGATTAGACAGCAATTTGAAGGGAAGTCAGCAAAGAGACAGAATCTAGACACTTCTGCTGAAATACTATTTTAGCATCATCTTTCTGGACGGATGGAAGAGAACAAGCTTGAACAGTTTACCTCATAAACAGTGATAGAGTCAACACAAGACATGAGAGCATGAGATAATTTTTTCTTTGAATGGTTACATGGACTTACATTTCAGAGAAGACAGCAACATGTGGAAATACCTGGAAATACTTATTCATGGAATTAAGAATGGCAAGAGGAGGAGGAGGCTCACCCTCAATTTTAACCACATGAAGCTCAGTTTATTAACTGGACATCCATAGTGAGAAGTCAAGAAGAAGGGCCAGTACATCTTTAAAAATGCAGGACAGCTGATGATATAAGGTAGCTCATGTGGCTAAAAACTACCTATGAATAGAATGAAGAAGCAGACAGCCAGAATATCAACTTGAGAAAGGCTGACAGAACAGGGAAGATGAAAGTTATATACTTTCTGAAAAATGATTTTTTTTTAAATTACATAATGGGATCCCACAGGTCACATTACTCTTTCAATTAAATAGCATACAGTAATTCAAAAGTCCATAATAAATGCACAGCTTCCATAGAGAGCATGGTGTTCAGAACCCAAATTGTACACCGTCCCAAAACTGTGGTACACAAGACTCCAAACATCAACAGCTTACTGAGCCTTTACTTGACTGAACTCATTTAACCAGTCAGTGAATAAAGGCAGCAAACAACCCATCACTATGGAATTTTTAGAATGTTTTACAATGCAAAAATTCTTCCCATATTTTTCCAGTCTACCTTCCTTTGGTAAGGTCTTTTAACCTTTTTCTTGAATATTAATGCTATTTAAGTTTATATTTTCCCCTGCATATGATCGCTTATCTTGAAGGGCAAGAAAGTGCACTTAAATGCACTGAAATGCATTAGTCTGAAAAAATAATGAGTCCTTATAGCATTCTAAATTCAAAAGTTGCACTTTAATTAGTTATAACATCTGCTATCAAAAATCCACCCAGACAGGAATGCCTTCGATAAAAATTTTTTTAAAACAAAATTGTCCTAACGGGCTTTTCTGGCCCGTATCATTATAGGACCTAAGTAGGAGTCAGGAATCGAAAGTCCCTGTGTTCTGCTCCTTTGCTTCACACACACTTTTCCTTTCTAACTAGTAAAGAATTACTCTCAAGCCTCAGCATGGAAATTGGCTAACTGCAAGGTCGCAAGGCTGATCCAAAAAAGCATGTACTCAGAAGCAGATGTTACCAACACATGGGGAAGATTCTCAGAGGTACATTTGACTATCTCTTCAGCCAGACAAGTTTGAGGGGCATTAGTTCAATATTTACGCTATGAACATCTGAAAGCAAACTGTTTTTTTTTAATTATCTAGAATATCAACTCATTTAACAGAGAAAACCAACCTTGTCTTCAGACAGGTAATAATACATCCTAGAACTAAAGCAAGACAGGTGAAAGCAGGATCAAGTTGTAAAGACACATTTTTTTTCCCTTTCAATCAGCTCCCCAGGATTCTCAAACAGCCCAAAAAGACCAAGGCTGTACCATATGCTGTCATTACACTGATGGATTTTTCCCCTTCCTATACAGAGAGCAAAACCTCTGCAGAGTCCTACTCTAACACCAGAAGCTGGACCCTATTAAAAACTTTTCCACAGCTCTACCATCTTGTCAGAGCCAGGCATTCCACAGAGATTTTGCAGAGATTCCAACCCTACTCAGTAGCACAAAGCTGATTATTCATGTAAATTGAATGGCCTCTAAGTATTGTCAGTCAGGCAGCCAGATGGCTTAGAGTTGGACAGACTGAAAGCAAGTCACAATAACACTGGCTGAGAACATGAAGGGAAGCTAGCAGTTATTTTTGCAGTTATTTCCCAGGAACAATTTTAGTCAATGAAGCGCTGCTGCAAGGTAAAACTAACACTTGCTGGTGGGATAGTGGCAGCACTGACCTAGATGAACAGTAGCAGTGGGAAATGACAAAGACTGCCGTCCATAAGAGGAAAAATAAAACAACAGTAACAAAAAATGAAGAAACAAAAACAAGAAAAATGCCTTGCAGAAAGCAAGAAATGTGAAAATTGGAAAACAAACTAGCTTGGTCTGAGGTCTGCCACTGCACAGCAGCAGCAGCAAACTTCCTTCACGGTGCAGAAGCACTATTCCATTGATATAAAACACCGATCCAACTCAGACTTCAACACCAACCCACTTACTCCTGTTCGGTGGCAGATGAGATACCAGCATTATACTGCTGGATTATGTCCTACTGCTGAAAGTTCAGTGATGCACAAAGGTTACTGCTGGATTTGCAAGGTTAATTTTCTGAATTGTGCTTAGATCACTAATGGATCTCATTTCCTTACAAAGAAAGAGAGATTTCTCTAGTGGCATTATGAGTCATAATTCAGAAAGCTGAGCAATATTACATGTGAGCGACCTGGCATACTTACTGCAGGGGAAAAAAGAAAAACAAACAAATGAAAAGGAGCAACTGCTCCCAGAACTATTAACAACTATTAAGAACAAAGCCTGGAAGGTTCATGTTGAGATGAAAGTTAATGAATTCTTATCTTCTGTCTGCAAGACGAAAAAAAATAACTACAGAACTAGAACAAGCACATATGACACACATCTACCCCAATTATAGGCTAATAGCATGACCAGAGCAAGCCAGAGGGCAACATTAAGACTAGTAAGCTAACAGAAGAATAGTTTTTAATGTATTTTTCTAGTCTTCTTAGTACTCTCTAGAAGCATTAAAAAAAATCTCTGCATTTCGTTTGCTTTACAGAATTCTGTTACTGTTACACAGCTCACCCCCAACTCAGCCATGGGGCAGTGAAATTTTGCTACCTGCTAAGCCCCGCCTGTCCAGTGTTCATGTTGGGAAATCTAGTGTGTACAAACAGCACTGCGTTTAATCAGGATTTCCCTCTGAAGTAGCTACACTGCAAGCACCGTATTGACTACTTGTATAGAGTTGTTGTTCCTACCTGGGTCTCCAGATGAAAGGAAAATCTGTCTGAAGTGTAAAAAGCACTACGTTTTGATGCAATAAGTGCTCCTAAGAATTGCCTGTACAGTTATTGTGATATTTGACCTACTGTCTTCAACAGTTTCATTTCAGTATCAGTGGAAACCCAACTATTAAAGTCTGGCTTCGAGTGGCAAGAGACCTTGAAAGTATCTCCTACAAAAACAGTAGTTCTCTTTGGAAAACAACTATATGCAACAGAATCATTAGTGTTTACTTCAAACCTTCATGTGAAGGTCAATAGATTTCATACAGTGAACATCAATCAATTCACATTGAGATTGAACATACTCATACTCTGCCAAAGCATAATGAATTCTTAAGATCTAAAGTATCTCTGTTATTCCCTCAGAGGAAGGGAAGTCTCTCCATCATGACCCACCTGACTGCTTTTTGACTGTAAAGATCGAGCTCTTCCATCACATAACATAATTTCATGTTTATTTAAATTCTGCTGAGTCACAAAATTAGGTTGGAAAATGTTTATTAGAGCACAGATGGGGGATACAATAATAGACTGGAACTGTGTGTTCAATTCATGAACAGGATTGTTTCACTTGTGAGAAAGAATCTACCCAGACTTTTTCAGGAATGCATTTCAGTTTAGCTTGTTATCATTTGCTGCCTTGCCACTTGTCATTTCTCACTATTCCGTGCTTTCCCTTACTTAATCTTACAATGCATGGAAGCTTACTGCACACTTCTTTCCTCAGCATGGCCAGTACCTGTGCACAGCCCCCTCCGGGAACAGCAAGAACCACTCCAGGTGCATTTTACTCAGGAAAGGGCACATCAGGATCATCTCTATTCAAAGGTGTACTTTAACTCACAAAGATCTAATGTTTCATCTGGCTCCAAGAATTCTTGGCTGCCTTCTGTATCTTTTTCACAAGGCCTAAATTACAAATTCTCTGGAGAAGGTCAGGCACTTATTCCTGGTTACCACGGTGCCCAGAACAATGTGAAACCTTCATCTCTACCTGAGAGCCTTCAGTCTTACTGTTATGTAAATAATATTCCTTGCTTCCTGCTATGAAAAAGTATCCAGAAAGACCAAAACGTTGAGCAATGACCCTTCAGGAAGCCAGGAGACAAGCAAAGGTTAATTCAATATGTCTTGATACCAGATCAAAGGCTGAAGGGAATTTTCTTACAATAGATTCAGTTTTCAAAAGACAAAGTTTTTCAACTGATACTCTTTTATTCCCCATATTTTATAAAAATATTTACAATCTGTAGGGTTTTTTTGCTTCTATGTCTATAGCAGCAGCACATGCAGAAGCAGCAGTGCCTGCCCCCTCCCTCGTCCCCTCCCAAAAGAGGGGCTCCCTGCAGGCATAGGCTGTTTCCATGGGGACACAGCAAATGAGGCAAGATTGGATCCCCGAGCTGCATGAAAAAACAAATAGCCTTAGAAAAGATGTAAACTGAGGTAACTGGAGGAAACACACCGATAAATCTCTCAGGAGCCATTGTACCAGGTGGTCATTTACTCAAACTCTTTCTTACAAACCAACTCAAAGCGGCTTCTACAAATTCTTACCACAACAGCAATCAGCACAAAACAAAGTACCTTATCTGTGCAATGTACCTTCCTAAATTAAACTTGGTTCTGCTTACTCTGCTTATTCCATATATCTGTTTTGTAACTAGCCACAGGATGACATACGCAAGCATATTAATCATCAGACCAGGAAATGACCTTGGCCATAAATTTTAAGTCCTGCATATAATTTATACTTCATAACTAATCTTTCTATTTCTCCTTTGCCTTCTGGTACACAACTTCTAACTGCCATCTCTTTAGATCTTAAAAATTATGTAGGTACCTTATCCTTGCATTAAGACTTTGATAAGAATCCAACATACTAAAATTCGTTATTACAAAAACAGAACTAATCAGTCAGTAGGTGCTAACAAGCCATTTCTCTGCAATCCAGAAAGCACATACACTGGCAGCATGTCATACAGTCTCCTCACATAAAAGGTGATGGAAAAACAGCAGAACGTAAACCCAAATCATATTCAATTCCCAGAGTCTCCTTAGAAAAGTAAGTCCATGGTTGATGGAAATACAGCTAACCTGCTCCTTGAAGGGTTCTGAAAGTCTGAAGCATGATGTCAGAGCACCACCTTTCAGGAACATTCAAGAAGGAAAACTTTGTGCTTATTCCAAACCAGCCATTACCCATTATCACAGACCCAAATTCAAGTTGCTGCTCCAAACCAACTGCACAAATTTTCATCTCCCATACCTGAGGCACATGGTCACAAATATTATAACAAAAAACTTTCTTAAGTTCTACCTAGCAGTCTGCTGAGGTCAAGATAAACATCTCTTGTTTCTCATTTGGAATACAACATTCCCAGGATGTATGTTTTCCAAAGGAATGACTCGCACAGAAGCATCTTCTATAGAAAGGGAGAAAAAATAAAGTAGAAGTTGAGCTTTCAGGTATCGCTGAGGGGATGCATTAGCGGGGTAAAGGATATGGCTTCAAATATACAGTTTCCCTGGAGCTTTAACTTCAAGTTAAAGCTCAAACCAATCTTTCATCTTAAAAGTGGAGATACTGCATCTCAAGCTGTTTACCAATGTGGTATTTTTACCAAGACCGCAAATCTCGAAGCATGTCCCATTCCCAGTGAACATTAAAGGACTTTAGTCTAGTTTCTATGAGATGCACGTGCTCATCTCATTTATTGCCTCTACTGAAGTTGAAAAGACTTCCAAGCACAGGAAAGAGAAGGGTTTTGTGCACAAGAAAAGTTTTTCCATCATCCCCTGCACTCTAAGTCAGATTGACAGGACTGTGCAGGTCAGCTTGCCTTATTACTAACCATATCGTTTGATAATAAAAGCATTTTTCAAGAGTAATAGTCACCTGCTACCCTCTAGAATTACCATAAAATTCACCTAAAATAGAGTAAAGAAAATAGAGCACAGCAGAATTCAATCTTCATTATTTTAAGCTTTCTGTACCAGCTGAAGTTTCTACATTGATTTAAGATAAGGCACAACTAGTAATGAAGTTATAAGGGTGTAAAATATGAACAACTGTTATGTCCACCCTAAAAGGAAAAATACTTATAACCTCAAGGCCAAACTAAGGTGGAAAGTGTTGTTCTAAGTTCATCCATGCAAACATCTACCTTGAGATGTAGAACTGCTTCAGTCTCAATATTTGCCTCAGAAGCCTATATTTCACCAAGGAAAAAATCAGTTTTCATTTCTTCTCAATTATCGCTTATTACATGCAAATGTTACATTACTCTTTCTAAAAAATAACTGGAATTTATTTGTGTCACTAAGTAAACAAAAGAGCTCAAAAGAGAAACAAGTACTGTCAGCAAAGAGTAACCAAAGTTCTGCAGTGAGGAAATACTTTTCATTCATGTTTCTTCTCAAGAAAAAACTACTATACTGCTCTCAAGTGATGCACATTTAAAAGGAAAATACAAATACATACATAATTTTTTATTTCCTCATTTTTGCCTTTATACTTCCCCACTCCCTCCCAGAAGTACAAAAATTTGTCACAATTAGTCCTTCATAGGGCAGAGGAGAACACAGAATTTTACTCTATAAGCAGAACATAAAAGCAGTATTTCACTTTCCCAAGAAAACAATTGGATGCATTGGAATGACCATGACTTCCTAAACTATAAAGCAGATGTATTTCAGATTTGAATAGTAAAATTAAGTAAAACTTTCAGTGTTACAAACATTTCCTAAAAGGAATCCTCAATCCTGGTATGCTGAAGAAGAGATTTCTTTCAGGAGAGATGTTTTTTGAGCTCATGCTGGTCTAACATACTGCATTACAATCACTGTTGCTATATGCATTTCCAAATCATACCCAATGGAAAAAGAGATCTTAAGCTTTAAAAAGCTTACACCAGATAGCACACAAAGACTGCCATTATTTTTGTTGTTATTCTTAATTCCTCTTAGTTCCTCTTAAAAAGGAACTTCTGGGAGGTGAAACAGAAGCAATAAGTATTTCTAATCATTCTTAAGAAAATAGCAAAACAAATGAGGAAAGAGAGAATGGCAGTAGGAAGTTTCCGTCTCCAACATCAGCCTGTGTGTAGAACAACAGCGCAAGGATCCCAACTTTAATAGTTTCTCCTGACTTGGTAGGAAGCAAGAAAGAACAAACTCACCATAGCAGCCTGAAGATCCAATATGTCATTTAGAATACAGAGGGGCAATGCTGACTGGAGCTTCCTCAAAGATTCATTAGCCTTCAGATCCATGCAAAAAGATCTAATATAAGTAGACTGATATCTCAAAAACAGTTGCTGCTTCTTCAGGGAATCTGTCAGAGGATCATAGGCAGCTCTTTCAAACAGTCGTATAAAAAGAAGCAGAAGGAGAAAAGCGTCCTAACACAGTAGCAGGAGCATCAACCTAGGAACATCTCTCCTGAAGTCATGACACTGGTCTGTTAGGCAACTGAAATATGCAAATGAAATCAGCAGCAAACTAAAAATATTCAAAAAAACAAAGTACTATTCTCATCTGGCCTAAAAACTGTACAAGTTGGCTACCTATACTGGTGGCAGCATGCCCAAACAGTGAGGGACAAGGTTATGGCCTCAGTCCCCGAGTGCCTGCCAGCATCTGGTAGCAGATGCTAAGGGAACACATGCTTCCTATTACACCAGCAGTTAGAGGATACATTAGATAGCATCCTTCTCCCAGAGCTATCAAGCATTCACACAAAACACTTATGATCAAGACTGCCACAGCATAGGCGGCAAAGCATCTTTTCACAACACCTCTCTCTAGTTGCTACATTTAAAAGCATTTCAGCTGATTACAGGCTATAGCAGCATTTTAAATATCCTTTCTTCTTTTTCTTCAATATAATTCACTATGTCCATATTTCCCTGTACATAGGAGAATCTGAGTTAGATAAAATGCAGAACATTAACCTCATAATACAAAATAGAGTGTACAGCTTTTCCTCTGCCACTCTTTTGTGACTGAATTCTTAGAAAAATTATCAAGATTTGGTAGAATAAAGTCCTAGGACTTAAATATAAAGAAACAAACCCCTAACAGCTGAGCTAAGGAGTCCCTTTCTTAGCTTCCTCTATCACTAACTGCAGGAGCCAGCATTCCCACAAATTTCACAATTGTCTTGGAATCACACTATGGTTTGCAACACGTATCAAGACCACTCTCTGTATCTGATAAATAGAATCAGGACGATCAGAATTAGAGGCACACAAAGATCCAGATGCTGAAGCATCTAATTCTCACAGACACTCGGACTATAAATAAATACCCAAGCAAGAAGACAGGAAATATTATAACTATACACAGATACGTTAAAGTTAATAAGCACTTGAATTTCCCTAAGGCGGGCTGTGATCAAAGCCTTCACTTAGATCTACAGTCATTGGTCTAGAAATATCTTCATATGTGACTAAAAAGAATAAAGTAATTGTAAAATGTATTTTATATCACTATAATTTACAGAGACACTTGATACTTGAAAAGAGGACGTTTCATTAACAGTTTGCTTGATATCTAAAACAAAGACCTATTGAGTAGATGTACTTTTCATTTTCATTAGGGAAAAATGGCAGAAAAAGTACTATTATTGAACAACATCTGTAAAAGGAAAGCACACATAGACATTAACAGTATGAAACCGGCACTTCAGAAAAGTTACTGCTGAAGAGTAGCAACACAGAAAATGCTGGTTGGTGAAAAAAAGAGAAGAGAAAATGAGAGACCATTTATTCCAGGCCCTATTCCAAGATACACCTGCACCAAGGGGACTTAATCTGGCTAATATTACTTTACAATAACTGACTGAGGATAAAGGATGTATATTCTTCCTGGCAACTCCTGCTAGTTCTTCTCTACGTCTAGCTTCAGTAGTTGTACACTTGCCTATATCTCCCAAGCTAAAACATACACCAGCAACTTAATATCCATAAGCAGAGTATTTCCTTCCTATCTGCAGCACTCCTATATGGATCTGAAGACTGATACAGCCTTTCAGTCAGCCATCACCACTGGTTCACAAAAATGCAATGCTGTGGCTCCAGAGTCATTGTATTTCAAAAAGCCACACTTGCCCAATCTCTTCTTCTGTTACCAGAACTTTGGATGCTAAAAAAAATAAAAAAATAAAAAAAAATTCTTCAATAAACCCTCTTTTCCTAAAAGCATAAATTTCACATTAGTTACACCAAATATCCTCATTTCAGATACACTGCAATTATTATGTTCAAGATCTTATAGTTCTTGTCAGTTAACACCCCACACTTCCCTTACGTGACGTTACTTGGACAAGAGCAAGTCAGGACTATTCTACGCAGCAATGAACAGGAAATGCAAACATCGAGAAACAGCTGGACCGGCCTGCATCCCTCAGACTCTGTGAAGTTTGAGCCCCACCTAGAAACTCCAGTTGAAAGTAAAGCATATTTAAATCTCTTCAGCTGTATCTCTGACTATTCTGGCCTCAGATCTCATCCGTTTACTTAGCTTTAAAAAGTACACTGAAGTAAAGCTCCTCGAAGTACATATTGATCCCTTGCTTCCAGGCACTGCTGTTCTTGAAAGCCATACTTCCCAGGCTGTAACCTGCCAGCTATTTTCAGAACTATATCACGAAGAAAAGAAAGTTTCTAAAAGAGCATTGTTATTGTGCTACTGAGCAGAACAATTAATAACTATTTCCTGTCAGACTTCTCGAAGTCATCTATTTTATCAGAGGTACTTTGCATTCTACACCTTCCTGCATGCTAATTTAGAACACAAATTCTCCTCAGCTGTATCTCATTATCACAGAAAATAAGCAGATTACACCTCTATCACAATTACTCAAGTTCATCCTCCCCTTCCATTACCTCTAGTGACAAACTGACAAAGAACTTAAATCTCACTAGCTTTTGTTGTGCCAACACCACAGTTAGAAATCCAGGGACAGCCTTTCCAGGGCATCCTGAAGAATGGTGAGAACCACAACCCCCTCAGGTTCTCGGAGCTGCAATTTCTTTTAGGTTCCTCAAAAAAATCTCATTCATGCCCTTGTTTTATCAAATGCTCCATCACTTGATTTAGAAATTTTTCAATGGATCGTGATTAACAACAGATTGAATTTTGTTTATGCCATATGTGGTTTTAAAAGTTACCTAAAATTATAAAACTGTATTTTCATTTTTCTACATATATTTATCTATAAGCAGTACACTTACATCCGAGGTAGGATGGAGCCAGCTCGCCAGGAAAGATCTGGGCTTCCTCCCTCAGCCACTGCCATCTTCCCGCCCGCTGCCATCTTTTCAACCGACACCATCTTCTCGCCCAGTGCCTCCTAGAGGTGAACAGTGAAACCCAGGAACCCAGCTAGGCCAGCACCTTAGGACCATGGGGCTGGATGTGGCAGGAGGGTGGAACTGGACCCGGCTCAGCTTCCTGATGCACCCAGCGCTGGGCAGAAGCACCTCAGCATCTCCTCAGGTGCTGCCCGTGCACAGCTTTCCCCGAGAATAAAGCATTTTGGGGCTTTTGATACTGCAGATCGATGTAACAAAGCACTTGAATCCACAAAGATTACTCACCTCCACACAACTCACATTGATCATTTAGAAGAAGAAAGGTGATAAAAAATTGACAAATACCCCTCTCAATTATACGGTTTTGCATGCACCTACATGCACAGTTCAATTTGTCTTTTGAATCCCTATCTCCTATTAAAAATAAGATCTTTATATTAATGACAAGGGCAAGTGAAATTGGTTGTTTTTTAGCTTGCCAAACACCTGAAATATAATGATCAAACTTCAAGAGAAAGGGTTTTTAGGATCTCCTGTGGTACTATTCAATCTTTGAATTATTTCTTGATGCAGCTCTGCGGTTGAACTTGCTGCCGTTGTGTGAAGTCACCTAATGGTGCTCCTCACAAGCAGAAGTGTCACAGCCCTTTTAAAAGTTTGCCATTTATATGGAAGAACATTGTCTGTGCTATCCACTAACAACTGTCTATCAGCTCCTTTAATAAAATTGCATAAGCCATTATCTTTTGACAGGTGGGTACAGCCAACAAGTGTATGACCAAGATACTTTCCAGCTGTATCCTGATTTCCTCTATAACACATCCAAGCGATTTTATCGGCCACTTTACCAGTAATTTGGAAAGGCTGGACCTTGTCGAACTCAGCTTCAGACTGGAATTGTTTCTACTAGGAAACATTAACAACTCATTGTGGTATTTCACTTAAACATCATTTTTGATAATTTCATCAAAATACAAAATACAGACCCTTCCTCACTTTTGGTGCTAATATTTAACACCATTTTTGCTGTTGCTACTCTCTTCCATCAAAGTAAGTCACAGATAAACAGTAAGAAGAAAGCACAGCTCTACTTGGTAAACAGAGATAATAATTTGGTGCACTTCCAAAACATGGGAATAGAACAGGAGGAAAGATCATCTCTCTCATCTATCCTGTTTATGTACCAACTGAAAGAGAAAAAAAGTGCTGTTTTTACTGATGGACAAGTGGCCAAATCAGGGATACACTTCCATAATGCATGTGCTCATGGAAGTTGGGAGGAAGAAGGTCTGGCTCTTTGAGAAGAACATGACTTGTGTTGCTTAGAGCAAGCTATCCTGGAAGCAGACTGCACTTCAGAGAATCATAGAATTGTTTTAGTTGCTAAGGACCCTTAAAGGCCATCTAGTCCAACCCCCCTGCAATGAACAGAATATACAGCAAGATCAGGGTGCTCAGAGCCCTGTTCAGCCTGACCTCAAATGTCTCCAGGGACAGGGCATCCACCACCTTTCTGGGCAACCTGCTCCAGTGCCTCAGCACTCTTACTGTAAAAAACATTTTCCCTATATCCAGTCTATGTCTCCCCTCTTTTAGTTTGAAACCTTTTCCCCTTGTCCTATCACAACAGGCTCTGCTAAAGAGTCTGTCCCATTCTTTCTCACAGTCCCCCTTTAGATACCACCAGGTTGCTACCAGGTCTCTCTGGAGCCTTCTCTTCTCCAGGCTGCACAGACCCAGCTCTCTCAGCCTGTCCTTGTAGAGAGGTGTTCTATCCCTTGGATCATGTTTGTGGCCTTCCCCTGGACATGCTCCAACAAGTCCATATCTTTCCTGTATTTAGGATTCCACATCTGGATGCAGCCCTCCAGGTGAGGTCTCCCAGTGCAGAGCAGAGGGGCAGATCCCCTCCTTCACCCTCCTGGCTGCACTGCTTCACATGCATCCCGGGATACAGTTGGCTTTCTGGGCTGTGAGGGCATATTGCTGGCTCATGTACAGCTGCCATCCATCCA
Organism: Numida meleagris; assembly: GCF_002078875.1. Lineage (NCBI taxonomy): Eukaryota > Metazoa > Chordata > Aves > Galliformes > Numididae > Numida > Numida meleagris. Next base: position 33,190,614 of record NC_034413.1, on the reverse strand, counting down.
CCAATACTACCAGGCCTTTTTCAGCAAGGCCATGCTCTATCCTTACATCCCCCAGATTGTACTGAAAGTGGAGGTTGCAGCAACCCAGGTACAGACCTTACACCTGGATTTTTTTCAATCTCATAAGGTTCTCCTGGGCCCACTGCTCAGCCTGTCTAAGGCTCTCTGGATGGCATCCCATCCTTTGGGCATGTCAACCACACCACAGAGCTTGGTGTCATCCACAAACTGTTGGGGGTGCGCTTGATCCCATTGTCGATGTCATTGATGAAGACATAAAACAGCACGAGTTCCAGTTCCAACCCCTGAGGGACACCACTTGTCACTGATCTCCACCTGGACATTGCGCCATTGACCACCACTCTCCAGGTACAATCTCGCAACCAGTTCCTCATCCATTGAACAGTCCACTCGACAAATACATTTTTTTCCAATTTGGAGAGCAGGATGTTATGGGTGAATGTGTCAAAGGCCTATCTGAAGTCCAGACAGATGACATCAGTGGCTCTTCCCTTGTCCATCCATACCATTACACCATCATAAAAAGCAACATGGTTGGTCAGGCAGGACCTGTCCTTTGTAAAGCCATGCTGGTTATCCCATATCACTTCCCTTCCTTCTATATGCTTTAGCATAGCTTCCAGAAGGATCTGCTCCATGGTCTTCATTGGCACAGAGGTGAGGCTGACATGCTGGTAGTTCTCTGGGTCATGCTTTCTACCCTCTTAAAAAAGAGTGTGCCATTGCCTTTTTTCCAGTTATCAGGGACTTCACCTCACCACCATGACTTCTCAAATATCATCAAGAGTGGCTTAGTGACTATGTCATGACTCTGGGATGCATCTCATTGGGACCCACAGACTTAGGAATGTTCAGGTTCCTCAGGCAGTCATGAACTTGATCTTTGCTTACAATGGAAGGAACATTGCTCCCCCAGTTCCCATCTTCCGAATCATCCACTCGGGCTGTATGTAGAATGGCTGCTAGTGAAAAGTGAGGCAAAAATAACTGTTGAATACCTCAGCATTCTCATTGTCTGTGGTTCCTCCTGTGGTTTCTCAGTACTTCACTTGTACTGCGTTAACAGATTCACGTATTCATTGATGAGACACCACATTACCCTGAGACTCACAGATGAGAGCAGTTAGGTTGTCTGAATTCATGCTATCCAGTTTTTAACCTGTAAAATTTACACCGTCCATGGTTTTCTTTTCAGCTCACATGAGGGTTTGAAACTAAAAAGCAAAACTTTCAAAATAGCACACTATCAGCACAAAAAAAAAGAACTCTTCAGGTAATCAGAAGCTCCCAAGAACAGGTGCATACAATATTTTGGGAGTTGCCAACATTTCACTGCACAGCTGAATGTTCACAAACAGCAGGGAAAAGGAAGAAAGTATTCCCAAATGAGAGAAGAGAAGGTGAGAGGAAAGAACCAACATTTTCAGATAAGAGTGAAAAAAAAGAGCATTTTTCACTGTCATCTATGATTCTATGATCTAATTAGGTTTTGTGGAAAATCAGTAATAAATTCAAGATACCAGTGCATGTTGGAGGAATGCAAATTGATTTGGTAGGATGACAGTAAATAAGATTATTTGTGCTTTCCAATTGGCAACATACTTGCTTACTAAAAAGCTGTGTGTTCAAGTGAAACATTTTTTTTTTCCCACTCTTCTATGATTACTCCACACTGGTAAATAGCTGTACACTTCTGGACTGGTGGCCATGGAAACATTCTGTGTTCCAAGCAGCTAACACTACTCCATATCAGTAAAACTTCACAAATTTATACTTTAAATTTACAATATATTCTGTGGAGTCTATTCAAAATGTTTTCACAGTCATACTAAAGATCTGTGTTAATACTTTTACTAAGACTAATGACAATAATATTTTTTGCATGCCAGACAACAGCACTTTCTTTCTACAGTATTTTCATAGAGATGTTTCTTTTTGTCCCACATTCTTCTGTATTGCATGATTACACCTTAGGTGAAGCTTTTCAATACTCTCGTTACTCCTTCATTATGATCACTTCATTATGACCAGTGCCGTGAAATGGCACATTATAGGGATTCTGGAGATTTCAGGAGGCATTTCGCTGGGGAAGGAAGTGGATGTTCCCAGGGAAGCCCTAGCATACAGGATACTGACTGTTCTATGTTAAACTCAGCTTTCTGAAATGAAAACCGATATTCCCTACACCACACGAGAGCTAGTCCCCAAATTGTTCAATAAGGCAGAGCCTCAGTGCAACGTATTACATTAATATAAATACAAGGCTGTGTAATCACACTCACCCAGGCTTTCTTTGACTAGAAAGCAAACACTGTAAATTCATTTATCTTCAGTGTAGACAGGTTGGTGACACATTCACAATGGTGAAAAGGCTAGGATTTGAGAAACAAGAAGCAGTCAAGAGGAAACAAAACAGGATAAAGGAAAATTAAAGCATGAAAGCAACTGAGGAAAAAAAAGACCAAAACAGTCCATGATGTATTAGATACGACTTCTGCCAGGCAGAGGTTGCAGGAGGTGAAAGGCCAAGAGGGCCACGCTAGAACATGGAAATTAAGTTGAACAGCAGATGCACCTGGACAGCAGAAATAACATAAAAAGATATGGGGAGAAAGGAAGGTAGTGCCTGTGAGAAAACTAATGGAGCTTTGGGAGAATGGAAACATAGGTTCGGGAGATATCACTTATATCCCAGTTTATTCCGACACAAAAGAGAAGAACTTCTCACAAAGGCCATGAGATGTCAATGTATTCACTTCTGGCCGTGAACTTGACATGATTCCCTCTGATGTCTGTGAAGTCTTTGCTACCCGGTGGACATTTTGTAGTGGAATAAACGCTCATTCTTCAAGCTTTACATGCTAAAAGAAAACTTCAGCCTCAATCCCCAGAAGGACAGTGTTACTAGAAAAGGTCACTGATTTATGCTGTGTGATTTGGAGGAAAAACATCCAACAGACAGACATAAGCAGAAATTCCACTTCATAGCATGAAGATATTGTGCCATGCTATGACTGCAGCACAGGGCTTTCTGCTGAGAAATTAAATATCTTTAATAAAATATTTCTGTGGGAAGCCTGCCTGGGAAAACGAGTGTGTATTTAATTCAGTGGAGAGAGTGTTTAGAAGTAGTTCAGCCTTGCAAAAAATATTGTGCTTTGGTGTAAGTAAGGTCAGCAAGAGCCTGAGTTATCCACCACATAACAACCCATCAGCCTTTATAATCCTGACAGCGGCTTCATTCTGTTCTCCTGAGAGCACGGGAGATGGGTTAGGATTTAACATGCAGTCTGTTTTATTAGTTCCTGGAAGGAAGGATGATAGCGCTGTAAACTCCCTTTTGTAAAAACGTTTTAAATGCTCAGTGATTCTGAATGGCTGTTACTCACATCATCGCTGCAGGGTAAAAGGGGAATATTCTTCCCCTGTACTTATGGACAGTAGCATTGCATTTGCTTGCAGGCTTCTCAAGGTTGCAACCTCCCAATGAAGAACAATTTCGTCAATTGCTATTTTAATGTGCACCTCACACAGTTTTAACCTTTAACTATTAAATATTCATATGACAAAATGTTCCATGAGCCAGTCCTTTAGCAATTTTCTCCAAGAAGAATAAACTTATAAGATGTAAAATCCCAAAGTAGAAAAGCAAAAGGTTATCCATTCAGCTTCACTACTGCTTGTACCAGAAAAATGCTACAGATGACACAACATGTGCAAGTGCACTTTATGAGGAAATCTGCTTAGTGTATTAGTGATGCGTGCATGCATATTTTATGTAAATATTTGGCCTTTCTCACTGTGGGATTATTCAATATTTAGAAATGCACAAAGATACATTAACAAATGGATTCTCAATTTTTATATGAACAGAAAATCGCAAATATATTTAATCTAGGGCTTTATGGGATGGGTTTTTTTGTGGGTCTTTTTGTTGTTGTTGTTTGTTTGTTGCCGTTTTTCTTAGTGGAGGAGAATGGAGAGAGAACTGCAAAGAAATTAATTCTGATTTTTCCCATAAAGAGTATGCGGTACATTTTCAGACTTTTAAATAGAAGATATAATGAAGAAACAGTCAAACATCTCCTGTTAAAGTTAATGGTTATTTCCCAGTGATGCTTGCCATCAGCTGGAGCATTTACTCCCAATTACAGAACAAGAAGAGCAGTAGGAAGCATATAAACTCTTCATTATCTTCTTAGGTGAGAAAACCGAATCATTGTAGAACAAAGAACTTAGTGGCAAATGCATGTTTACTCACAATACTGTAAACGTCATTAAAATTCTGTACTTGCCTAACAGCCTGTTTCTCAATATGACTTCTTCAGTTTGATTAGTGGAAGGTAGCCCCATTCCTTTGACCTTGCATTTGCATTCACAGTGGCATGTCCTTAGTGATGCTAAAACAACACTTCCAAATTAATTTTAGTGCACACATAGAAATGAAATACTCCATGCAGTGAAATGTGTTTTAGCAATTTTGTGAGGCTTTGAGCCAAACATGTCAAATGTGCCAAACAGCTTTGGCTTCTTTAAAGTCATTTAGGAGCCACCATAAGGTTGCCAGAAGTACAGAGGTAAATGGATCATAGAAATGCATTTCGTAATGGGAATAAATAAACTGAAGGCTAGCAAATACTTGAAGGATAAAGAAATTCAGTTGTTGCAAGGACAGTTTGGGGTTGAAAATACATGGAAGTGAATGCTAAATTCCAAATGCTGCCATGTCACCAGGCACACACAGCTGGGACAAGCAGCACCACTGCTACAAATGCAGGAGGTGGAACTCAACAGTAGGGCATTGGGAAGTAGCAACAGCGCATTTCCTTCTCCTCTGATCTGTGCAGAAGCAAAGCCTCTGCAAAATGCTGCTCCAGGAGGGCAAAAACATTTTTCTTAGAGGAGGCCCAAACACCCTTGCTAAATTCCAGCTGCCTTTTGCTCTGTAAATTACTTTTAGGAACATTTCTCTGCTCACTAGCGTGCACAGTCAAATGTTTAATTGCCTGTTACACGTGAATTCACTGCTTCCTTTCTCTGTCGGTAGCAACAACCCATGTTCAGACGTGTTACAGTGGCAGCAAGCCCACAAGACCCATGCCAGAGCTGGATTTGGCCCTGGTACTCATCTGTAAAACCTCTCCCTGAGAATGGAGGCTGCCTAGGGCAATGGGAAGGCAGGACAAGCTGTAGCTGGGCATTTTTCTTTGAGGCCGGCACACTTCCTAACCAAGGGGAGAGGTCATGGGGAATCCTCTTAGCCCTCAAGTCTCATGGCAGTGAATTTGCAACTGTTCAATATACAGTTCGTGGTTTTTATCTGCCACAGATGCTGTGCATTGTATGACCAGTGGAGAGTCTGCTGCAAAAGCTCTCGTGGCTCTGAAGGAACAAAAGGTCATGTTTTCAGCTGTCTTCTCTGCCACACACACTCAGTGTTAACGTCCTGAACAAGCACAGCCAACCCAACCAACTGCTGAAGGAAGGCTGACATAGCTGCAACCATACATCTATGCTCAGCACTAAGAATGGAGCAGAGAACACAAGCAGGTATCTGGGGAGAGGGCAGGGAATGCACCGTATGGAGGTCTGCATGGGTGACAGACACACAGGCAATAAAAACAGTAAGATGTCAGCACTGTGCATTTAACCCAAACGCCTTGATGGTGTTAAGCAGCATATGATAGCAGTTGTTCACAATATATACAAAATGAGAGAACAGCCGTTACATGTTACATTGATAGGGATGCCACTACCATAAATTCCTCTGCTGCTACAATCATCAGTGTGGTCCAGCACTCTCTGGATCTGTGCTGGAACAAACACTGCTATCCATCTCTGCCAAAATTTAGCTATCACCGTGATTTTATTGGTCTACCCAAACTCATGCATATTTATCTGGACAAATAAGCAATCCTGCTGACATCCTATCACATGCTCCTGTGCACATTAAAAGCCCTTGATCATTCCATACCAAAAGTACTGCCAGTAAAAATAAACAGAACCACAGTTATGCTGGGGGGTCTTAGCAGATGGAAGAAAATTATCCTCATGTGTCATCTGTAGGAGTAGAGTAATGAAGGGCTGCACACATCTATTTGGAAACAACCAGCTTGCTTTCTGAGGCAGACAGCCGTACTTTACTCCATGCACTTGGGGAGTCAATATGGTCAGCAAAAGTTGTAGTAAGTATTTTTGTCTGCATGCCTTTGAACTTCACAATAGCAGCAGTTTTCTTCTTGTGACTTTCACTTGATTATTTCCTGTTAGTGAAAACAATGAAGACAGCAGACTGCCCACTCTATTTTGTCTTTTTACTAGATTACTGTTCCCATTCCACAATTTCTTCTCATCCAGGAGAGCAGTAACCTTGTACCCCAGTGTTCACATTACGCCAAAGCATTACAGCAGCACATACGTAACCATCGTGTTCACTCTGCTGGACTTTGGGAACTCTCTGACCACCAGTGGGTTTTTTGAGGGAGAATGGGAGGTGAGCATAAAATGTCCATACACACAGCCAATATCCATAAGCAACAAAGCCATTCTGAGAAGTACCTCATCTTTGTCCCTTTGGGATCGTTGCATCCTGAATTTGCCATTCCCAGCTTCATTTATGTCACTCAATCTACCCTCTGTTCCTGCAGATGAATTTTCTAGTCCCTACATTGGCTCTCTTTTCATGCCATAGCATCCTTTTTCACAGCTAATACACATCCATACTTGAGCAGCAAAGTGTTACAAAACATTTTCTTCTCCTTCTCTAAGCAATGGACAAAAGAATGCATCTCACAGGAAACGCAAGTAATTGTTCCAGCCCTCTGCCTTACCTTGCAACATTTATTTTCTCAGATTTTGATATTTTGTGCCTGGAATACAATTCTACAATTCACTGCTACCTTTTCTGGTTCAGAAGGCTGCTGCAATGCACATAAGCTCTTCCCACAACAAAAGCAGGAACTGCATCCCGCCTCACTCCAACAGCCAGGATTGTCCCAACTGACTGTAAGAGTTATCCCTTAGATTTACTAAATGATTTCTAAATCATTACTCCTGCCCTTACTGCCTGATTCAAGTCAGTGAGAACTGAGAACAAAGCAAATTGCAGGAACAGGTTAAGAAGCAAAATATCTGTTCACACAGTATCATGTAACCACAGATTTACTGTATGTCCAGAGACATCACTGGCTTAAAAGCAGCATAGGCCAATGAAACCAGCCTGCGCCCAGCCGGGCCATGTTGCCTTCTGGAGGTCTGAACCACAGGGAAAAAGCCTGCGCTCCACATTCCACTCAGACTGTAGTCAAGTCCTGATGCCCATCTGAAAACACAGGAACAAATAAGACCAGGTCTTTTCCTCTTTATAAGTTCAGCAATGCAAGCTGTTTTATCCCAGCCTCTTGCTGGGATAAAAGAACTCTAACGACTTTCCTGACAATTTAACTCGGATGTGTTCGTGTTTTAATTGCAACATTTGTGAAAAGTATGAATAGACATGAAGATGACTGGGCAGTCAACTGCAAAATCATATGGAAGATTAGAGTAAGCGAGACATAAAGCAATTTTGCAAATCCCTGGCAATGGGTGACCTCTGAGTTAGCGATCCTGTAATCAGTTGTTTGAATGATCTTTCTACGCAAGTATCTTTAGGAGTAGCTTTTGTTATACGTATACGCAGATATATAAAAAACCCTATTTGCTCTAACTGCAGTGAACTGCTCTAACTGTATTCTCAGTTTACCATGTACCTGCAGGAGTCAGACAAGCTGTCTGTTTTTTAAAAACACTTTAGCCAACTCCAACATGGAACGGCCAAAGGACAATTTGCATAAATACTGCAACAGTACAGACAAAATGGGTTTGTAGAATAAATCTCTTGAAACATGAGAACTTCACTGCAGCCCTGCATATTAAACAAGCAAGACAAATGAAAACAGGCTGAGAGCTGGGGTTGTTCAGCCTGGAGAACAGGAGGCTCCAGAGAAACCTTAGTGCGGCCTTCCAGTACTTGAAGAGAGCTACAGGAAAGCTAGGGAGAGACTCTTTGTCAGGGGGTGTAGTGATAGGACAAGGGGTAGTGGCTTGAAACTAAAAGAGGGGAGATTTAGATTACACGTTAGGAAGAAATTCTTTACTCAGAGGGTGGTGAGGCCCTGGCAGTGCTGCCCAGAACTGTGGGTAACCCATCCCTGGAGGTGCTCAAGGCCATGGCTGGGGCCCTGTCAGCCTGACCTAGTGGGCAGCCTCTCAGCCATGACAGGGAGTTGGAACTGGACAGGCTTTAAGGTCCCTTCCAATCCAACCATGTTGTGATTCCTGCTAGTCCTGAACACTTCTAAGTTTCAGGATCATTTTTATCAAATACATAACCAAGCTCTGATAACATTTAACATATACTACCAACATAATAAGATTTTAATAGCCCTTTGAAGTTTCATTAAAATGCTGTATTGACCTTCTATGAATTATTAAACTATATTTCCAGTGATAAAAAAAAAATGGCAGAAGAGAAGCAAATAAGCAAAGGAAAATACATAAGAACTTTCAAAATTAATTTTGGGGGGAAAAAAGGTAACCATCTCAGCCAGTAAAATATATAAATAAAAGAGCAATTACACTGAAGTGCTTCAAATTCTACTGTGGAAAAGACAGCAATCAAAATGACCATGCAAAGAAGTAACCAAACACTTCTCTAGTAAAGTACTTGTATCCATACAGTTTTAGGCAGTGTGATGAAATGGGTGTAAAAAGCCATTAAGATACAATTTTCTGTAATAATAATTTTTTTCAAAATTTTCCTATAAGATCACGCCAGATTGATTCAGACTTTATTTGGAATGGACTGGTTCCGATTATAGGTAGTCCAAAAACCCGGAATCACCATGTACATTATTTAAATATGTCTCCATTTTAAAAATTGTAATCTAGAAAATGAATCATTATATATTATATGAATCATTATATATATTATGAATCATTGCTGCGGAGACCAGTCTCAGAGCAGGTAAGACTGCACTGGTCAAGGGTTCTGAAGCAAAAAGGGCCACAAAAAAACGCTTTTTAGGGCTTTTTGAAGCCAGGAAAAGCACGGTGCTCATGCTGGGGGGCTGGCAGCTTGTGGGTGGGCTGCCAAGCTATCAGGGGTAGAGCTGGAACTGCCCGTTCTTAATCTTATCTGTGACCTTGACCTCTGGCCGTTAGGCTATTATTAGCTTTTGGGAGAGTGGGAGCTAGCTCTCTTCTGCAGCTCATGCATGGTTAGTGAGGTGCTTTACTGCCTGCTGAGAACAGGGAGGGGTAATCAGTGCATGACAACAGCTCACACTGCCCATTCTGTACTGCAGTGGGTGTGAGAGGTGGGTCGAGGAGCAGGGTATGTAAGTGCTGTCCCTCTTTTGTCAGGAGACCTGCTCTAACATTTGCAGTCTCTGAGACTGTGAGTTTAAACATGGTCTCCACCAGGCAGTGGGCTCACCTCAAGAAGACTGTGGCAACCCAGATGGAGGACCTGCCCAGAGATGTAGCAGTTTAGGTCTCAGGCTACAGGGAGTGCCTGAGCCTGCTGCTGCCAGGGGAGGGTGGTAATGATTCCACCTGTGTGAGGTGTGAGCAGGTGGATGAGCTGCTCAGCATGGTAGTGGAGCTCAAGGAGGAGGTAGAGAGATTAAGATCCATCAGGGAATGTGAGCAGGAGATAGACTGGTGGTGTAACTCTCTGCAGGAAAGACACCAGAGTGATACCCCTCAGACGGTGGCAGATCCTCTCGCCTGCCATGATTGAGCTGAGGGAAACAAACTGGGAGAAGAGGAGGAATGGAAGCAGGTCCCAGCTCGGCGACGCAGGCAACCCCCATCCCGGCCTACCTCGGTTCCCCAGGTGCCTCTGAGTAACAGGTTTAAGGCCCTGGAACCTGAGAGAGAGGTGAGTGAGGATGCTGGAGGAGCTCTGCCTGCAAGGTTGCCAAAGTTGCCCAAGGTGAGGCGGTTGACTCCACGCCTTGAGACTGCCTCTGCCAGGAAGGACAGAAGGGTGATCGTCGTAGGCAACTCCCTTCTGAGGGGAACAGAGGGCCCCATATGTCGGCCTGACCCCACCCAGAGGGAGGTGTGCTGTCTCCCTGGGGCTCAGGTCAGGGATATCTCTAGAAAACTCCCCAGTTTGATCCACCCCTCTGATTATTATCCTTTATTAATAGTTCAGGCCGGCAGCGATGAGACTGCTGACAGAAGCCTGAAACTTATCAAAAATGTCTTCAGGGGACTGGGGCAGTTAGTTCAGGGAATAGGAGCACAGGTGGTATTTTCTTCTATCGCTTCACTGACAGAGAAGGACACTGAAAGGGGCAGGAAAACCCATCTCATAAACACGTGGCTGAGAGGCCGGTGCAAACACAGGAATTTAGGGTTCTTTGATCACGGGGCAGTTTACTCGGCACCAGGCCTGAGGTCTGCTGATGGGTCTGCCCTGTCTCAAAGGGGGGAAACACATCCTTGCCCAGGAGCTGGCAGGGCTTATAGAGAGGGCTTTAAACTAGAGAGGCAGGGGGAAGGGGATAAAATCAGCCCTGCAAGAGGTGTGCCTAGGCAGGCATTGGGTTAGGGGTGAGGCAAGGGGCTCAGCTGAAGTGCATCTATGCCAATGCCTGCAGCATGAGCAACAAACAGGAGGAGCTGGAAGCCTTTGTGCGGCAGGCAAACTATGACTTAGTTGCCATTACGGAAACATGGTGGGATTGCTCCCATGACTGGAGTGCTGCGATGGATGGCTACAAGCTCTTCAGAAAGGATAGGCAAGGAAGGAGGGGTGGTGGCATGGCTCTCTGTGTTAGAGACTGTTATGATGTTATTGAACTTGCAACTGGGGAAGACAGCGTTGAATCTCTATGGGTTAGGATCAAAGAAAAGGCTGACAAGGCAGACATCCTGGTGGGGGTCTGTTATAGACCGCCTAACCAGGATGAAGGGACAGATAAGGCGTTCTGTAAACAGCTGGCTGAAGTTGCACGATCGCCTGCCCTTGTCCTCATGGGGGACTTCAACTTCCCTGATATATGCTGGGAATACAACATGGCGCGGAAGAAGCAGTCTAGGAGGTTTCTAGAATGTATGGAAGATAACTTCCTTCTGCAGCTGGTGAGAGAACCTACCAGGGGGAGGTGCCCTGCTAGACCTGCTGTTTACAAACATGGAAGGTCTGGTGGGAGATGTGGAAGTTGGGGGCTGCCTTGGTCATAGCGACCATGAAATGGTAGAGTTCTCAATTCTTGGTGGAACCAGGAGAGGGGACAGCAAAACGGCGACCTTGGACTTTCGGAGGGCAGACTTTGAATTGTTCAGGAGGCTGGTAGGAAGGGTCCCTTGGGATTCGGTCCTGGAGGGTAGAGGGGTCCAGGAACGCTGGTTGCTCCTCAAGAAGGAAGTCCTGAAGGCGCAGGAACAGGCTGTCCCCCTGAGCCGCAAGATGAGCCGGCGGGGAAGAAGACCGGCGTGGATGAACAGGGAGCTTTTCCTGAGGCTCCAGGAGAAAAAGAGAATCTACCTCCTGTGGAAGAAGGGACAGGCAACTCGGGGAGAGTACAAAAAGGTTGCCAGGATGTGCAGGGGGAAAATTAGAAAGGCAAAGGCCCAGCTCGAATTAAGCTTGGCTGCTGGGATTAAAGGGAACAAGAAACTCTTTTACAAATATATTAACAGTAAGAGGAGAACCAAGGAGAATCTCCATTCTTTACTGGACGTGGCTGGGAATGTGGCCACTGGGGACAACGAAAAGGCTGAGGTTCTCAATGCCTTTTTTACGTCTGTCTTTAAAAGCCGGACCAGTTGTCCTCAGAGCACTCTACTCTCTGACCTGGAAGTCTCGGATGGGGAGCGAAACAAACCCCCCATGATTCAGGAGGAAACGGTCAGAGACCTGCTACTCCACCTGGACTGCCACAAGTCCATGGGGCCGGATGAGATCCACCCAAGAGTACTGAGGGAGCTGGCGGAAGAGATAGCCAAGCTGCTTTCCATCATCTATCAGCATTCCTGGTCAACTGGAGAGGTCCCAGAAGACTGGAGACTTGCCAATGTGACTCCCATCTACAAGAAGGGTCGTAAGGAGGATCTGGGGAACTACAGGCCTGTCAGCCTGACCTTGGTGCCAGGGAAGGTTATGGAGCAGATTGTCCTGAGGGAGATCACGCGGCATTTGCAGGACAGCCAGGGGATCAGGCCCAGCCAGCATGGGTTTGTGAAGGGCAGGTCCTGCTTGACCAACCTGATCTCCTTCTATGATCGAGTGACCCATCTGGTGGATGAGGGAAGGGCTGTTGATGTGGTCTACCTAGACTTCAGCAAAGCCTTTGACACTGTCTCCCACAGTATTCTCCTGGAGAAACTGGCAGCCTGTGGCTTCGACAGGTACACCCTTTGCTGGGTAAGGAGCTGGCTGGAGAGCCGGGCCCAGAGAGTGGTGGTGAATGGAGTTAAATCCAGTTGGCGACCGGTCACAAGTGGTGTTCCCCAGGGGTCGGTGCTGGGGCCTGTCCTCTTC
>NC_034413.1:33173680-33175648 GCF_002078875.1 Numida meleagris | reverse complement strand
CCTCAAGATGCTCCTAGTCAGTTGTGCTACCCAGTTCTAGCCCATGCAGGTGGGCACAGGGAATGGCAGCCGTTAGATTTCAAGTTGCTATTGCAGTTAAAACAGGCCATTTCCGAGGGGGGTATAATGGGTCCGGCTGCCCAAATGTTTCTGGACATGATTAGCATGAGTGGGCCACTTATTTTTGATTGGAGACAATGTGCTCGAGCTTGTTTGACCCCCGCCCAAGTGCCCGTTTGGGAGACTCTCCTCCGAGACGAGGCAGAGCGGCAATTATTACAGGCTCGGGACAATCCAAATCACCCACTACACGGAGCCCAAATAGAGATGCTTATAGGGCAGGGGCCCTGGTTGGCTCCTCAGGATCAGGTCGGGCTGCCTGTAGCAGTGCTGATGACAGCTGCAAGCATAGGGAGGAGTGCGTTTGAAAAAATGCGTTCAATTCTTTCGGGTTCGCCAAGCTATCTTCATATAAGGCAAAAACAAGGAGAACGCTTTGGCTTTTTTTGCTAACAGAGTGCAAGCGGCAATTGCTGCAAGCGCACTCCCTCCTGAAGCTCAGGATGCGGTCTTGCGAGAATGTCTGCGCTCTGGGGCTTTGCCAGCATTCAGGGCAGCGCTTGCGGCCTTGCCTGGTTCTGCACGTGTGGGGGAGTTAATACAAAGAGGCTGTGAACTGGCTTGTGCTGATGAGGTACAGCCGCTGACTGCAGCACTTCAAGCCTTTGCTTTGCAACAGCAAGGTCACAGCAGCTGTTTCAAATGTGGGAGGCTGGGACACAGAGCTAAGGATTGCAGAACCGAGAGGGCTGCAAGAAGCAAAACTCCTTTGAAATGCTGGGTGTGTGGGGGCTCCCACATGGCTTGTCAATGCCCATACAGACATCAGGGGGGAGTAGGGAAACCACCTGGCCGGGACAACACAGGGGTCCAAGTTCCAGCCTCAAGCCTGGACCCCAGGAGCCAATGTTCCAGCGCGAGCATGGGGAGCCCCATGGCTCGGTTCAGATCAGGAGCACGATTAAAAACAAAAGCAGGGAAACTGGGAGCATCCTCGGTATCCGCTGTGCCGCTCGCAACGCCAGCGACACAGGGCATCTGGGTTGCGGGTACGGGAGCTTTAGAACAGGGATATGAAATACCTCCACAGAGAATTAACAGTGATTCAGCTGAGGTGCACTCATTACACAGCATGGATCAAGATCACCCCCTCCCCCTAGTCAATCTCACTTTTGGGTTAAATCGAAGCCCACAACTAAAAGTCAGGATTTGCATTCAGGGTTTACTGAGCCCCTCCCCTCCAGTCATCTCAACCACCTTTTTACTTGATTCTGGAGCTGACATCACGACTATCCCACAGCAGGTTTGGCTGTGCAAATGGCCAGTTGAACCCACTGTGCGACTAGTGGGAGGTGTGGGTGGTACTACTGCCAGACGAACAGATCTTCTGAAAGGGTATACGGATTTGGCGGCTCCTCGAGAATTATCAGCAAGACATCAGCGTCTGTTGTCTCATTTTTTTGAACATCTCCAGCAGGGCACCTTGCAGCGTTCGGATGCTACTCGAGGCATCCAAGCACATTTGCTGGTACAACCCGCGGGGGACACAATCATACTTTACCAGGGGGAGGTTGGGTGGGCCTTGTTATTCGGTTACGTTGCAACTCCCTGTGTGGCATTACCTTGGTGGGGTGTTCTGTTAGGTCAGGCCATCCAATGGGCATGTGATAAGGTGCTTGCCATTGCAGGGACGAAGCCCCAAGCAATCACTGTTGAGCTTGGCCCAACATCGCTTACACAGTTGCAGAAGAACTCTTTGATTGTACAAACAGCCCTGGCAGATTATCCAGGTGTAATTACTAATTCCCCACGCACGCATTACACAGATTTGTTACAGTTAGTTACTATCTTACCCGTGCTTCCTTTAGCTGAGAGTCCACTACAAGGTATTACAGTCTTTACGGATGC
>NC_034413.1:33169729-33170818 GCF_002078875.1 Numida meleagris | reverse complement strand
CTACAGAGAGATCTGGACAGGCTGGATCTCTGGGCTGAAGCCAGTGGGATGAGGTTCAACAAGACCGAGTGCCGGGTCCTGCACTTTGGCCGCAACAACCTCAGGCAACGCTACAGGCTTGTGGCAGAGTGGCTGGAAGGTTGTGTGGAGGAAACGGACCTGGGGGTATTAGTCAATGCTCAGCTGAGCATGAGCCACCAGTGTGCCTAGGTAGCCAAGAAGGCCAATGGCATCCTGGCTTGTATCAGAAATAGTGTTGCCAGTAGGAGTAGGGAAGTCATTGTCCCTCTGTACTCAGCCCTGGTGAGGCCCCACCTCAAGTACTGTGTCCAGTTTTGGGCCCCTCACTGTAAAAAAGACATTGAGGCCCTGGAGCTTGTTCAGAGGAGGGTGACGAAGCTGGTGCGGGGTCTGGAGCACAGGTCTTATGAGGAGCGGCTGAGGGAGCTGGGATTGTTCAGTCTGGAGAAGAGGAGGCTCAGGGGGGCCCTTATCACTATAACTACCTGAAGGAAGGTTGTAGTGAGCTGGGGGTCAGCCTCTTCTCTCTTGTAACTAGTGACAGGACGAGGGAGAATGGCCTCAAGTTGCGCCAGAGGAGATTTAGGCTGGACATTAGGAAACACTACTTTTCTGAAAGAGTGGTCAGGTGCTGGAACAGGCTGCCCAGGGAGGTGGTAGAGTCACTGCCCTTGGAGGTGTTCAAGAAACGTTTAGATATAGCGTTGAGAGACATGGTTTAGTGGGGTTATTGGTGGTAGGTGGATGGTTGGACTAGGTGATCTTGTAGGTCTTTTCCAACCTAGCTAATTCTATGATTCTATTCTATGATTCTATATTCTAAGATTTTGGACTTTGAGAGAAATACTAAATGCGGGATTAAATGGGATGGGTGGTGCCTGCGAGCACCAAGGGAGGAATCGGGGAGTCATGGCGGGTGGTGCCTGCGAGCATCTGGGAGGAGCAAGGGGGGTCACGGGTATATGGGGCGGTCGCGTGTACGGGTATAAGTAGCCTTGTTGCGCAGCATTAAATTGGCATTTCGGCGCTACATACCGTGTATGTGTCCCGTATGCCCCTGCACGCGGA